>NW_024038223.1:0-63412 GCF_016077235.1 Cyprinodon tularosa
CTTCAACTTGTATGAAACATCAACTTATATAACGTAAGATCACAAATTGTAAAGTACTTTTTCGAATGATTTTTAGCAATGTAGTTATAAATCAAAGATATAGATATAATATTTATCGTAAGAAGAAATATAAAATACTTCAACATTATTAGATTTAACATGCCGTTTGATTTTCATGAACTCCCCTGATAGTTTTCCCTTGGACCACAAGAAAATAACTTTTGTTCTCTCTCAGCTAACAGGAAGAGCCTTGGAATGGGCCCAGGCCAGATTTGCCTCCGACGATAGCTTAAACTGCTATTTCTCCGACTTCATTTCAGAATTTAACCAGGTATTCAACCAAGAAACCGACCAAACAATTGATTCCAGAGCTCTTTTTAACTTAAAACAGGGAAATTCTTCGGTGGCTGAATTCTCAATTAACTTCCGGGTTAAGGCGGCAGCTTCCGGATGGAACCAAAGCGCCCTGAAAGGAGCCTTTTTCATGGCATTAAACGAACAGATCAAAGATAAACTCGCAACCCTCGACAAACCTGCCTCCCTCGAAGATTTAATTCGCCTCTCCATCAGACTAGATAATAGAATTCGAGCCAGAAACAGTTCTAAGAAGCAGAGTAATTTTTCTCCTGCCTCACCAGTGATGGGACTAACGGCGTTGAAAGTAACGGCGTTACCAACGCCGTTACCTTGTTTTAGTAAGGAGTAATCTAACTAATTACTTTGACTGTAACTATAATGCAGTTACCATTGCAGACACCCCGTTACTGCGCGTTACTCAGGTCGCACAATGAACCTTTTTTCATGATAGGACTCGTGCGCAGCTGCGTGAAGCTGACACCCCACCCACGTCAAAAAACTCTGCAAATAGACTGAATGGTTAGTGCAACGTTAGTGCAGATTTGTGCAGAAAAAAATATTGTTTGTGCTACTTTTGTTTAAGAGATATTAAAGATTATTTTTTTAGGTCATCCAGAGGTGCGCGCCTTGTCATGAGAGAGGGGAGGATGAGAATGGCTGATGTATAGAGAGATTCCGTCTGTCAGTTGGGTGTTTCTGCTGGTGGGTGTTAACGTACAGCACACACAGAGAGATGGAGAGTGAGGATGATCCAGCAGCAAAACAGCTTTTTTCCAGATGGAAATACAGGTGTTACGTCGAGCTGCGTTTCCCCATCAGATACGGTTTCCTCTGCATCTCCGCACAGCGCAGGCGGCAAGAGTCAGAGCGCAAGCGACAGGAAACGCGCATGCTCGCTAAAGGCGCGCAACAGTCGCCCTGTGCTCGCGCCACAGGAGAACTATGGAGAGCGTGAACGATCAAATGATTAACCTGATAACAGCCAGAAATGATAGCCTATATGGAGAAAGGGAGAAATCTGGATGCTTGGATGGATGGATGGATGGATGGATGGATGGATGGATGGATGGATGGATGGATGGATGGATGGATGGATGGATGGATGGATGGATGGATGGATACTCTGCCTTTTCAACCTACTGTATTTTTTATTTTAAACATTATTTGATGGCCTTTGTGGCAGGGATGGAGATCCATATTTTATGTCACACGCAGAGTATACATCTAGATAGATAGATAGATAGATAGATAGATAGATAGATAGATAGATAGATAGATAGATAGATAGATAGATAGATAGATAGATATTACAGTATCTATAACAACCCAAACACACAGGATTTCAGAATTAGACATCCCCAGTCATTAATTTCACCAGATCTGAATGCCCTGTTAAAAAACTTCACATGGCGTTCCCCCCTGATGTCATTTACATTGACTTGCAATAAATGCAAAACTCTCTGCAGGTTCTTGTCTTTGTCGTCCACTCTAATCAGCTGGCTTTGGAAACACACGGCGAGAAGGTGGGGGCTGGGTGGTGAGGGTTACGGGGGCGAGAAATGCAAAAGTAACGCAATAGTTACTTTTACTAGTAACTAGTTACTTTTATTGTGGAGTAACTCAGTTAGTAACTCAGTTACTTTTTGGGAGAAGTAACTAGTAACTATAACTAATTACTTTTTCAAAGTAACGTGCCCAACACTGTGCCTCACATAACGTGACTGTTGGTTCTCCCTCCACAGAGCAGTTGCCCACTCAGAGGTCTAGGCCCCAGTCTCTACCATTGCCTGTCCAGGCCTCTCATT
This sequence comes from Cyprinodon tularosa, assembly GCF_016077235.1. Taxonomy (NCBI): domain Eukaryota; kingdom Metazoa; phylum Chordata; class Actinopteri; order Cyprinodontiformes; family Cyprinodontidae; genus Cyprinodon; species Cyprinodon tularosa. The sequence goes on from NW_024038223.1 coordinate 2,163, forward strand.
CGGGCGAAAAGGTTTTCGAATCTATGCAGGTGGGACACACCAGGCTCACTCCAGAGGAGAGACAGAAGCGTTTTCTAAGTAGACTATGTATCTACTGTGGTGAGAGTGGACACTTCATCGCCTCCTGCCCGGCAAGATCAAGTGGCCGGGGCCCGCCAGAGGATCTGAGGAGTCTGGCGGGCCAAATAAACACTAAAAAATCTCCTCGATTGTTGCTGCCAGCCACACTCTTCTGTGATAACCAAAGTCTCTCTTTCTCCGCCTGCATGACTAAGGTTGTGTGCGTTACCTAGCGACTCTATACCTCTTCCAGCACTCCAGATTTAAACCGTTCCCCTCTCTCTGCTCTCAGCGTGTCCGCCATAGACTGAAAAAGACTCCATCGTGTTACCCACCAAACTCCATGCCCTCGAGCTTGACTTCTGTAGGTAAACTCTCCACTGAGAGAACAATAACTTTCTTTGTTTTTCCCTCGCATGTTCCCCCATGGTCCTCGGGTTTGAGTGGTTTGGGGAGATGATTCACCCTCACATAATGGACTAAACGTCTCCTGGACCTATCATGGTCTACGAGCGTGCCACGTAAATGTCTTCGTTCCGCTGCCCTGATGATTGGGGTCTCATAGAAGGGGGCGGGGGAGATGGGACTTCCTGACCTCTTTCTCAGTTCCCTCTGAGTACCATGATTTTGCCCCCGTCTTCAGTAAGGTCCAGTGCGACGTCCTACCTCCACTCCTGAACATACGACAAATGCAGCCATTGAACTTTACTGGTGCTCCTCTTTCTAGCAGGCAGATTGTATAACATTTCAATACACCGAAAGAGATGAAATATAGGAAAAATCACACTTCTAGACGAATCATTAGCTGCCTGGAATATATCCGTCCTTCTTCATCTCCTGTGGGCGTCTGTTTCTTCTTCGTGGGCATAGAAGGGTGAGTGCCCTCTGAGACCGTGCATTGATTCGAGGTTTGAACCAGTTCACAATTAAAAACAAATACCACTTCCTAGCTCTGTCTCTTGCTTTCTCGAACCAGTACAGTTGGTGCTACAGTGTTTTTCCAAACCTGGACTTAGTAAGAAACGCCTATCATCTCGCTGTAGGATACGATTTTCCGCTTCTACCCTTTTGAGGGCGATGAATGGAAGACTGCCTTTAAGACACCTTGTTGGGCAATTCGAATACCTGGTGGATGCCCTTCGGTCTAACAAACGCTCCGCCTGCTTCAGGCCCTTGTAAATGTATGTCACAGAAGTTTTCCTCAACGTGTTTGTTTTTGTTTACATTGATGACATTCTCATTTATTCCAAGGACCTCCATGAACACAAGAGACATGTCCGTCTTGTCTTACAGAGACTACTGGAGAATAAGCTGTTTGTGAAAGCCGAGAAGTGCGAATTTCATCAACCTTCAGTCACCTTTTTGGGGTTTGTGCTCGAGGGCGGCCAGGTAAAACCTTCAGAGGACAAGATCAAAGCAGTCTTAGACTGGCCAGTTCCTGAGAACCGAAAACAGTTACAGAGGTTTTTAGGGTTTGCTAATTTCTATCGTCGATTCATTAGGAACTACAGTAAAACCGCCCTTCCATTAACCTCTCTGACTTCCATTAAACGAACTTTTCAGTGGACTCCCGAGGCTCAAGCAGCATTTGAGAAACTAAAATCCTTGTTTTCCAGAGCACCTGTACTTATTCAACCTGATCCGGCAAAACAGTTCATCCTAGAGGTGGATGCTTCAGATTCCGGTGTTGGAGCTGTTCTCTCCCAGAGGCTCGACTCAGATCAAAGAATACATCCATGTGCTTTCTTCTCCCGTAGGCTCTCTTCTGCTGAACAGAACTATGACGTGGGTGACCGAGAGCTCCTGGCTATTAAGCTGGCGTTTCTGAAGAATGGAGGCATTGGCTGGAGGGAGCTGAGCACCCGGTTCTTGTGTGGACAGACCACAAAAACCTGGCTTACATCCAGTCAACTAAACAGGCTAATCCTTGCCAGTCCAGGTGGTCAATCTTCTTCTCACGATTCAATCTAATCATTTACTACAGACCCGGATCCAAGAACGTGAAGCCCGATTCTCTCTCTCGTCTCTACTCCGTCGATCATCCAAAGACACCTGAACCTGTCCTCCCAGCTTCATGTACCGTAGGAGTGGTCAACTGGGAGATAACGGATCTCATCAACTCAGCCCTAGCCACTGAACCAGATCCAGATACCGGTCCGTCTAACCGTACATATGTCCCATCTTCTGTCAGGTCCCGTCTTATCCAGTGGATGCATGCCGCCAAATTCTCCGCTCATCCAGGAGTGAGTAGGACAGTTGCTCTCATCTCCAGGTGCTTCTGGTGGCCCACTCTCCACAGAGACGTAAAGGAGTATGTGTTGGCTTGAACACATGTGCCCGTAGCAAAGCCTCACACCAACCTCCTTCAGGCCTGCTTCAACCACTTCCTGTTCCCTCGCGTCCATGGTCCCATATCGCCATTGATTTCGTCACCGGTCTCCCTGTCTCTCGAGGTATGTCCACCATACTAACCATTGTTGACCGTTTCTCGAAATCCTGCCATCTAGTTCCCCTCAGAAAACTTCCCACGGCCTTCCAGACAGCTCAGCTGCTAATTAAACATGTTTTCCGGCTTCATGGCATTCCCCAGGAAATCCTCTCGGACAGAGGTCCCCAATTCATCTCTCAGGTATGGAAGGCTTTCTGTTCTGCTCTCGGTTGCAAACCATCTCTCACTTCAGGTTACCACCCTCAATCGAATGGCCAGACCGAACGCATGAACCAGCAACTGGAATCCACCCTCCGCTGTCTTACATCTAATAACCCCGTGGATTGGAGTCAATATCTCCCGTGGATAGAATATGCCCATAACTCTCTCCGTTCTGCATCCACTGGACAGTCTCCATTCCAGGTCAGTCTCGGATACCAACCACCTCTTTTCCCCGCAGATGAGAGAGAGATATCGGTGCTGTCCGTCAACCAACACATCCGTCGCTGCCAGAGGATTTGGAGGGAGACCATCGCCTCACTCAACCAGTCATCCGTGTCAGTTAAACGTTTCGCCGACGCCAAGCAACGTCCCGCCCCACAGTATGCTGAAGGCCAGGAAGTGTGGCTCTCCACTCGAGACATCCCCCTCAAGGGGATGTCTCGAAAACTCTCCCCGAGATTTATTGGACCCTTCAAGATCTCACGAGTCATCAACCCCTCAGCTGTTCGTCTCCAGTTACCTCAGTCCCTCCGAATCCACCCTACTTTCCACGTCTCCCAGATCAAGCCTGTTTCTTCGAGCCCTCTGTGCCCACCGTCCGACTCCCCACCACCCGCCCTGGAGGTCGATGGCCATCCGGCCTTCACAGTGCGCCGCATTGTAGACTCCCGTCTACGAGGTCGCGGATGGCAGTACCTCATCGACTGGGAGGGCTATGGACCGGAGGATCGTCAGTGGGTCCCTGGCTCGTACATCCTCGACCCTGCGCTCATCGAGGAGTACGAGCGTTCCTGCCCATCTACCTCTTCCGGACCGCCAAGGGGCGGTCGTTGAGGGGGGGAAAATCCCATCTTTCTCCAGCAGAGTCCGCCGTGGATCCTCTGAGGGAGCCTCCTGCACAGCTGCAGCTCATCTAGATCATCAGAGGATCCACTATATAAGCTGTCTTCAGACCTTGCCTCAACGCCGCAGTGTTGTTCCAGTTGGTCAGCGCTAAAGCCTAGATCTTTTTTGTATTTCCATGACTTTGAATCCAGGTTGGATTCTAACCACTGTCTCTGTGTTTCCAGGAAACCCGTGCCTCCTCTGTGAAAGCTCAGGAAGAGCTAACCTGCCGAGCCGACCCTCAGAGCCAAACCCTGAAGATTCTCAGAGAACCTCCAAGCAGCACTGGACTAGAGCTGGGAAACCTAAGCCAAGGTCTGCTCAAGCTAGACGTGAGACGCTGAAGCAGCAAACGGACTCTGCTGATAAACTCTTCTCCAGAACCAACAGTGACTCTCCCAAAGTAAACCTCAAGAACCCTCAAGGTACAATCAGTGAACCTGTGGAAATCAAACCCTGTCAGCAGTCTCTAACTGTGCTGTCTCCCTCGCAGACTCCGGTGAACCAGCACCCAGACCAGAACCTGAATCAGTACATTCTGTGTGTAGTGCTTTAATAAACTGTTAAACTTTCCATCCTTGTGTCAGTGGTGTTCTGCATAACTGGGTCTCCATTTGAGAACCCATCATGACAATTCTAGTCTTCACAGGATCGCTGATTGAAATTTACCAACCACCAATCATACAACAAAGCACCCAACACAGCCAGGTCCCAATATTTTCTCATAACATCTCAAACTATCAGCAATTTAAAAACAGTTGTTCGTACCAATCAATTCACTTCTTAACCATCTACACATGCACATGCTGACACCAGTACAGATCAGTGCAATGGGTTCATGGAGTTTTTTACCAACCAGGGGTGGCTTCAGTCTGGTTCAACTTCACTGCTACTTCCTCTAAAATCAGTCACCACATTAAACACATTTTCTGTCTTCTAAAGCATCTCTTAGAGAGAGGTGGAGAAAATCATATAGTGCAGGAGACCATCCATATGCCTACAATATTAAGCATATAGTCAACTGATCACAGCAATCCTGAGCCAGTAACTCTAATCTGGTCAGGTTCCCCCAGCTCCTAAAAGAGCTGGGAGAACCTATTCCCCCCATTTGAAAAAGCCCTCATTCGACCACAAATTTTTGCTCATCACAGACCCCCCTCAAACCTGCCGTTTCTGTTCGAAGTCCTACAAGAAGTTGTTGTAGGCCAACTCAAAAATCGGCATCACATTCTTAATATATACCAACAAAGTTCAGTCTGGTTTTCAAGCAGCAGAGAGCATGGACATAGCCCTCGTCCACATCATGAATGATCTACTTATGACTGCAGACCAGGGTTCACCATCTCTCCTCCTCCTACTATACGTTGTGGATTACAACATCCAGCTCCAGCATCTCTAGTCTGGGTTTGGACTGCCTGGGATCTGTCACAGTCTTGGTTTGTTAGTTCCTGTTTTCTTGGTTTTCCATTTGTTGTCCTCTGCTGCCCTCTTGTGTCCTCTTTCCCTAGCTCTGTTTTCTGTTCTGCCCTCACCTGTTTTCAATCCCCTCGTTAGCCCTCTCTTTGTTTCTGTCCCCTTTAAAAGCCTCCCTCTTCAGTTCCTGTTTGCTGGATCCTCGTCTAACGTCTGTCTGCTTTCCTCGTCTCTCCCTGGCTCCTAGAGATTTGGTTTTCCCCTGATGTCTCCTTGGTTCTGGTGTGTTTGTTATTTTCTGTTGGATTTTTGATTCCTGCCTCAGTTCCTGTGAACATCATTAAACCCATCTAAATTCACCTCTGCCTACCTGCTTCTGCATTTGAGTCCTACAATCAAACACCAAATCCTGACAGGATCCCCCATTAGCCCCAATTACAATGTCCTTTTGAAACCATGCAAAGAATGGTCAGAGCATGTTAACCAAGATAAGTGTTGAGTGTAAATGGAATACAACTGAACTGGACGTTCCAGACACAAATGAACCTCTCTAAATCAAGCATTAGTGCAACAGTAGGACTCAGCACGGTTCAGTTTTGGCAGAACAAGTCATCTTGTATTTACAGACAGCTAACATATTGTTTAGGTCAGTGGGAATAAAGTAGTTTTAATATGTTTTAAGTGAGAAAGTCCACCTGAAAACTTAATCATTCCAGTCAGTTCATCCAGATTACCATCCTGCCTTCTAATATTAGTTCTGTCGGAGCCACTCAGACCCCCACATAAGGATATGTACCTGTATATAAAACCTGCGCCCTATAATCTGGTGCGCTTTATGTGTGTGTTAAATACAGTAATGGCACACATAACTGAGACTGCGCCTTTTAGTGCGGTGCGCGTTATGGTCGTGAAAATACAATAAAGTGAATTTTAAATAAAACTGATTATTTCTATAATACGTTTAATTATGACACAATCAATTAGCAAAGCTTAAAGCCTATTTTGCACCAGTATTAACTATAGCTATTGCTGGTCATAGAACAAACAAGATCATCTGTTGATGGAGGACTCCAATAACCTGCAAAGAAAGAGCATACATTTAACAAACTAATTGAAAGATTTCCCTAATGATATTTGTCAAAGAAGACTAAGAAGTAACATTTTAAGACAAATCTCTAAATGTGAAAGGGACATTTTCACTGCAGAGATGAATCATACCACTGCGGGTGTGAGCAAAGGAAATGATTAACTGACCTTCATCTTGCTCTGTAATTCTCTGGGTTCACATTTGCGTAATCAGTATTTTCCTCTGCATGATGAGGCCTCTCTGTGAAAACCGTGAAACAAATACATTGAAAACATAAATTAACGTCCAATAGAAACTCCTGAAAATGTATTTATTATCTAATAATTTTTAATTGTTTCCATTTCAGTTAAATTAAAGCTTAGGGTTTATCTGAATTTAAAATATTTTGGGTTTTAATCTCAGCTATTTATAATCCATCTTCTTAATCAACTGCAGCTCGATATTAAAATATATACTTTACCTCCTCCAGTGGCTCTGCAGGTTTGGATCGTCTCATAGACTGAAGTGGTCGCTAGAAAATAAGAAAATATATTTCCATTAAAGAAGCTCATGGTTATGATATAAATTTATTTTTTTATGTTGCACAGCATAACCAGAATATTCCTTGATCGATTGTGACAGAATGATGAAATTCAGCACAGCAAAGATTTGACTGTTCTTTAAGATAATACCAGAGTCCTTTAACTCTGGTATTATCTGTTTTTTATAAGACGTAAGCAATTCAGTTTATAAGATTTAAAGCTTAATATAAAATAATTTATTTCTGAAATAGTCAATATAAAGGAAGATTTGACTCAAGCTAATCATATTTAGGAATAATACTGATGTTATTCTGAGACCAACCGTGTTGCAAAGAGATTTAAATATGATTTTCCATCTGATTCATTTCATAAATGGTGCTGGAGCTCTGATTGCTGCTTCCTGACTGGAATAACCTGAAAATGCTAGTGTGAAATAAATTTGCAGATGAATAAAAAGATTAGGAGTAAAAGTTCAAGATGAGAAAAAAAAAAAAAAAAAACTGACCTGATGCAGCATCGATCTGTGGAGGATAAAAAAAGAAACATTCATATAAACGTTATATTCATTTACATCAATTTCAAATTGAATACATCAATCGTTGGCTAAATAATAATGTATTTAAACATAAGAAGCAATCTAACATGGAATGAGAAGAAAAATATCTCACCATTGGGGTGTCTACAGCGCCACAGCAAGGCCAAAATGATAATTACAATGATTCCACTAACTGATCCCACAATCAGCAGCACAGGAAATAGAGGATTATAAGGGCTGGATGACGGTCCTGGAAATAAAACATTACGAAGAATTTAATGATTTTATCATCAGATCCAATAAAAATATTTAAATAAATTACTTTAAGCAGAAACATAGACATACATCTGCAGAACATCTACAAAAAATCCGGTATTAGGATCAATAAGTTAAAGTATAGACAAAAACATATTAATAATGTTAGTTGTTAGTGACAAGGGAGCCAAACTCAGTTATTAAGTTTTGTGAAAATTTTTACCTAAAATCAGGTTGCCTGAAATAGATTTAATTCTTTAGATATTAAACAATATTCATCTGTTTTTTTTTTTTTTTTGTTTTTTTTTGTAATAAGTCCAGCCTAAGATATATGTACATATATGTACATCATCTTTGTTGTGTTTTTGCCAAAGCCCTTTTTTAAAGGTCAAATCTGTTACCTTGTCCAGTTGTCCAACCTCCCCCTGCAGCAAACAGCTGCTTAGTTTAGTTTGGCTTCAGCCTCTTAGATCAAAACAAACCTGACTTACCAGATACTGACAGGATGATTGATTCACTCCACTCTGTTGAAGAATACCAGTCATCTCTGCTTCTACACTGACATGTGTATTTTCCACTGCTGGACTCAGAAACAATAAAAGTCCAGTCTTTACTGGGTGTGCTGTGTATAACAGAACCAGATCTCCTCTATTCATACGTCCACTCAGTGCTTTCTCCTCCCTGGACCTCACATGTCAGAGTGATCATCTCACCACTGAACATCTGAGAGCAGTTTGGTTTTTGAATCACAACAACCTTGTTGGAAACTGTTTACATCAAATTTGAACAAAATTAGCCAAATTAGTTGAGAAGATTTGATTTAGTAGATTTAGTTGCTCATAGTTTTCTTTAACAAACTCACAGGTTATAACAACATTGATCCAAGAGCTTGGATGTTTGTTGAAGTCTGTGTTTCCTCTCACTCCATAACAACTGTAGATTCCTCCTTGTCTCACAGCGATTTCTCTGTTTTCCTCATTATTTGTTCTGACTTCAACTCCAGGGGTGTTTGAGGTCTTTCTATACCATCTGTACCTCCATCCAGTAGAGGGCTCCACAGTGCAGCTCATTGTCACACTTCCCCCTACTGGAATGGTTGATGGACCTGCTGTGAGTTTGGCTCTGGGTTCATGTGCTGATATGATAAACAGAAAAGAAGTTGATTTTATACAAAAAACATAAAAAATTAATACTGAAATATGATTTCATTGTTATAAAAATATTAAAGAATAAAATTATTATAATTCATTATTTTTCAAAATAGGTAACATGAATTAGTGAGGTAGTTTGTTATTGTTTTATACATTATAAAAAGTAAATTTTTAGTTGTCAGGGTTTGGTTGAGGTTTGAGGACCCAGACGCAGAGGCAGAGAGGCTGAGTAGATTTTTTGCAGTTTAATGGGAAAAAACAGTAAACAAAGGCAGGAATCCAAAAAACCAACTAATAACGTAAACCCAACCAGAACCATGGAGACATCAGGGGAAAATAATCATGAGGAGCCAGGGAGAGACAAGGTAGGACGAAAACAGCCGCTCTGTTTGAAATCCTGGGCTGCATCCTCCAAGTACGCGGTCTACGTAGACTGGATCCTTCGAAGTCCGTGAAAATAAGAGTTTTGGCTGTGAATTCGAACAGGTCTACCCTTCAGCGGGTTTTACCGCCATATGCTCTGTTGCTTAGCAACCGTGAAAGTTGACACACAAAGCAGGAAAAAAATGAAAACTGAAGTTTTGAAAACTGTTTTTTTTTTTTTTATAAAGTGAACAAAGACTACACTCACAAGAATCCAGAGTGGAATATAGGTGTCAACCACCGGAAGCAGGAACAAATAAAATAAAATGTAATGATAGAAACCTTAGTCAGTTAAATAACCTGCTGCTGTCATTTTGCACATCTCTGATGTTGCTGCTATTTTCAAATATCCATTACTGTAGAAATGTCCATAGCTGGATATTGGTTATTTATTCTCCAGTTTTATATTGTTAAAACACTTTACATAATTGTATTGAACATATTTTGACTTTTCCCTATGATGCTATTCTTATACATTTTTCTAAGGTCCACATTTGTGTAAATTTGCCCATTGTGGGACAATAAAGGGATTTTCTATTCTATGAAAAGGGGAGAAATATATAAGTAAATCTAAACAATGTATACAGCTGCAAAATCTCTAATATTCAACAACAAAAAAATATTAGTTAAGCATAATGTGCAAAACAGCAAAAAAAAAAAAATGTTTACTCCTATCCTATTATAGTCCCCGCACTGCAGATATATTAGAATCTGTCCTTAAATTACAGCCAAACTCATTTACACAGTAACAGATAAAAACCTTTAGATAAATCAAACATTACCGCAGCTTATCTGACTCAATAACCATTAAAACAACAATTTTCCTTCATTTCAGACGTAACAATTCACAGACTTGTATCATATTAAACTGAACTTCCAATTTTCACTACTGTTTGTGAGCAATTCACGGCTTGCTTGGTCTCGCAATGAATCCTGGGTAAACCAAGGATACCGAGGATACATCCGACCCGTCCTTCAAATCGGGCAAAAAGAAGGACGCATTTTAAGGTTGCATAACGAGGACTCTTGGAATCCGACCAGACCTCCGCGCCGCGCTATGACATAATCGTCCTTCGAATCTGGCCTTCTAAGGACGCAGCCCAGGATTTTAAACAGAGCAAGCATTGAGATCCAGCAACGACAAGGAACCAACAAAGAGTGACAGCAGAGGGAGAGAATATGTAGCTGACTGAGACAAAGGCAGGGCTAACGAGCTGACGAGGAGCAGGTGTGAGAGGAGACAACGAGGAAGCCAAGGGGAAAGGAACACACACAAGAGGGAAAAATAGGACAACGCAGAAAAACCTTAGAACTAACATAAATCTAGAAATTACAACAAAATAGGAATTACACCAATAAAACTAGAAAAGAAGGAGCAAAGTAAAGCACAACAGAACCAAGACCATGACATTAGTTCTTAATAATTCCTTTATTTCTCATGTTAAACTTGATTATATTCCTACAGACAACCAAGAGCCATTCCTTTTTTTTCTGTTATTTTTCTGAACTAATAATAATAATAATAATAATTATTATTATTATTATTATTATTATTATTATAAATTAAGTTGTGTTTTTAAATACTGGATCTTACCTGAAACAATCATGTAGATAGTATTACTCCACTTAGGTAGATGTGAGTTCCTTCTGTAACCACAACACTTATATTCACCACTGTAATCTGTATAGTCAAGATTAAATGTGTAGCTTTTTGAACTGTTGATGTCATGTTCTCCACCATTCCATATTATTCTGTAATCCCAGTCAGTTTCTTTTCCTTCATTCATGTCACAGATGAAAGTAACAGACTCTCCTCTATAAAATGTCGACCAGTTGGGCTGAATTGTCAGCACAGCATCTACAGGAGAAGCAGCATTTAGTTCACATCTGTTCTGGTTTATAATAGATATTAACAACTAAAATTAAAATCATGAAAAAAGAAAAAATACAGAGTATAGTTATGATAAAGATTTAAAGCTGAAGTCACCTTGAGTTAGTCCGCAGCAGAGGAGAGTGTTCAACACTGGAAAAGAGTTGAAAGTTGATAATAGTTTAAAACTTAAAGAGATTCAGTTTAGTAAAATCATTTTCCCACCATGAAACCTTTAAATTACTCTGTTGTAAGCTTGATAAATGCAAATATGCTAATAAAGTTAACATTGAAATATTTTTTCTGATCAGAATAGGACAACTTTTAATTTAGATGTTTTAATGTCTGATAAGTTCAAACTCCACTTTAGAAACTCCACTTCTGGACTCTGTGTCTGACTGTAGAAAATGTAGAGACGTCCTCCACCGCTACTAAATATTCACAGATGGACGGTGAGGCTGAGCCTAAAGGTACAGCTCTATATTCAGAGATCAGTTTACTTTCCTACCCTGATCTACTGTCATGAAATCTGGATCATGACCAGCAGAACAAAATCCAGATCAAAGCAGCTGAAATGAGTTCTCTCCACATGGTGGCCAGGCCCTCCCTTACAGATAAAGTGAGGAGCTCTGCAGCTATGGTGGCTTGGACTTCTGTTTCAGATGCCCTCTGGACGTCTCCCTCAGGAGGTGTTCCAGGCATGTTATACCAGGAGGAGACCCAGGACACCCTGGAGGGACGATGTTTCTTGATTGGCCCTGAAACGCCTCAGGTTTCCCTCAGAGGAGCTGAAGGTGTCTGATAGAGGGAAGTCTGCCCCACCACCAGGTCTCAGATAAGTGGAAGACGCTGAGTACAAGAACACTTTCATTGCTCCACATTAGCGCTACTGGATCTAAAAATATGTGATAAAATCTGGTAATACTGAAATAAAGTATGACTATTAAATATTTAAAGCACTAAGGAGACGACCACAGCAGGAAAATCAGTGAAAGAAAAGTTCTTTAGATATTTCTTTAAACAACGTGGAGAAGTTAGAGCAAGTTTTAAAAAGGACAGCATGACCAAATAATGTTCTTCTTTTTTCAGAATTTTCTCTTCATTTAAATCCTTTCTACAAAGAAAGGGATCTACTTACACATTAAGCACCGCAGACTGAATAAGGTGTTCTCCATCCTGATCTTAAGGCAAAATGATGGGTTGTTCTGCTTTGGTCAAATATTGTTCCTTTCACATCAAGCTGCAAATGCAGTCTGTAGGAAAATGCAGATGTCTGAAATAGGAGCAAAGTTTTTACCTCAGCTTGAGATCAGAATACATTTTTATAACACTGACATCACTGCACTGAGTTCCTGTTTTCATGTTTCTTGACAAAGGAAAAAAAAAAGTTTGTGCCTCTGTCACTGAGGATATTTTGGTGACAGATTAAGAGCACACTTTGGTTCTATTTCAATATAGCAATATAGACTTAGATCAGTACATCTTTTTATAAAAATTGACATCACTGCATCAGGTTCCTGTTTTGATGTTTTTTATTAACTGGCAAAATGATCAGATAATTAAAGTGACTTCTGTTTGCATTTCAATTTTCTAATAATTATACATCAACTAATAAATATATGCAGAGCAGTGCTGCAGGACCCAAACAAAGAAACTGATAGAAAATGACCACCTACCAGAGAAATGAAGAAAGAGCGATCTAACTGGGAAACAAAGGGTTAAACTTAACCAAAAGCTTCACAATAAGGTGAAAATACTGACAATCACACAGAACAGAACCTTGTATGGGACCCTGGTCAGAGACAGAGCTGTAAAAAAACAAAATTGAATTAGAAACAGAACCAAAGTGACCAACAGAAAAGTATTAAGCACATACCATAATAACCTAAAAGGTTGATGGGCAGCAATGATTGTTTGTCACTGAGGCAACTAACACTTTCAGCATCGGACCAGGAAACTTCAAAACCTCCTGCTTTCATAGCAAAGAGTCAATGTGCTGCTGGTAAGTTAATGAAGACATTTTTTTCCATTCCTTCGTGCAAACAGTAGCTTAAAGCAAGTTTAGTATATTAATAGAAATATTTACATTTTTTTGCTCTACCCAGCAACTTCATGCCTTCATATTTGACATATACTGTAGGACATGTGTGAGAAGCTTCTGGCAAGCAGAGTTTAAAATTCCCCTTTTCATCTAAAAGAAACTAATGGGTGAGAATGATCTCATGTCTCAAATATAAATAAAGCCTTAGTGAGAAAAAGCAGGATATCATGTGTTAGTCGTTCAAGAGAACCGTAAAAAGGCTTAAATTGGAGACAACCAGACTTTCTCTCAGTTTTTTTAAAGACGTTTCATTACCTATGAAGTGTTTAGTTTTCTTAAGAGAAGCATTAAAAATGCTCTTAAAAAGTGAAAAAAATGTGTCAGGCTGTGAGACACAAAGAAGGAGAGAGTTTTTTTTCATTTCAATTTTCTTGTGAATATTATGTCTCATACTTTTTAAATTCTACTTTATTGTATGTTCCAATGCTGAATATTTGTCTTTCTCAGCATTGTTTCTGTTGATAAATTTGCTTGAGTGTGTGGTTTTCAACTTGGACCTCTCTGTGATACCAAAGAAAGAAATAATGAGGTAAATAAAATAAAATAATCTGTAAATGTTTGGTTAAATCAATTTACTGATAATCTCCCACAATCTGCCCTGCTACCAGAAAACAAATTGTTTCTGTTTCTCTTTGTTTAGTTTTTAAAGGGCCATCAAAGCTACTTCAGACAATGGAGGGATCAGAAAGACCTCTCAGTATTCAGAAATGTTACAGCCACATCCTTTATCCATCTTTTTCTAACATATATCAATACAATTAATGCGATTTAAAAGGGTGACCGGAGGGTGTACTCCAATTACAGAGATATTACACTCCTCAGCCTCCCCGGTAAGGTCTACTCCAGGGTGCTGGTGAGGAGGATTCGGCCTATAGTAGAACTTCGGGTCCAGGAGAAACATGTGCAACAATGTGCATTTTTTCCGGCACACTGGACCAGCTCTATACCCTTCATTGGGTGCCCGAGGGTTCGTGGGTGTTCACCTTACCAGTCCAGATGTGTTTTGTGGATCTGGAGATGGCTTTCGACATGTCCATCGTGGTGCCCTGTGGGGGGTGTTCCGGGAGTATGGGGTTCAGGGCCCTCTGTTAAGGGCTGTCCGCTCTCTGTATGACTGCAGCAGAAGCTTGGTATGCATTGCCGGCCAGGGTTTGGTTGAGGTTTCGAGGACCCAAAAGCAGAGGCAGGGAGGCAGAGGTGAGTCCCTTTAGTTTTAATGTAGGGTTCACAGGTAACAGCATCAGGAATTAAAAAAAATGCAAGAAAACCCAGAACCATAGAGACATCAGAGAAGACATGCACTAGAAGCCAGGGAAAGATGGGGAAAGATGAACCATCACAGAGGAACTGCACAGGGAGAGTATTTATGACTGACTGAACAAAGACAAAACTAACAAGCAGATAGGGAGCAGGTGTGAACAGGGGATTCAAGAAAGCAGCTAGGGAAAAGGGGACCAACACAAGAGGACAACAAAGAAAGACCTAAGAACTTAAATAGATCCAGAAAACACAACAAAATAGGAATTAAACCAAATAAAAACATGAATCAATGTGAAATTGAAAACTCAAAGAAAACTTAACATAACCAAAACCACGACAGTACCTTCCACGTAAGGGCAGATTCCAAATTCCCTAAAATGTTCAAAAACAAAAAAAACAACCCCCCCAGGGTGGGCGGAGGTGGAACCAAGAAGGGCACGAAACAAAAAAAAGTCCAAAACACAGAGAGTCTATGGAGGCCGGCCGTGAGGCCGGAGATGACGAAGGAGGGCCTCTGGAGGATGACTGAGAGGATGGCGTCTCTACAGCAGGAACTTTGGAGTATGGCTCTCTGCAGCAGGAACCTTGGAGGATGGCGTCTCTGCAGCAGGGACCTTGGGGCACCCGACTGGGGCACTGAAAGCAAGGTGGGGGCCACCCACTGGGGCACTGGGAACAGAACAGGGAGGCAGAGGTGAGTCCCTTTACTTATGATGTAGTGTTCACAGGTAACAGCATCAGGAATAAAAAAAAATGCAACAAAACCCAGAACCATAGAGACATCAGGGAAGACATGCACTAGAAGCCAGGAAAGATGGGGAAAGACGAACCATCACTGAGGAACTGCACAGGGAGAGGATTTATGACTGACTGAACAAAGACAGAACTAACAAGCAGATAGGTAGCAGGTGTGGACAGAGGATTCCAGAAAGGAGCTAGGGAAAAGGGGACCAACACAAGAGGACAACTAAGAAAGTCCTAAGAACTTAAATAGATCCAGAAAACACAACAAAATAGGAATTAAACCAAAGAAAAACATGAATCAATGTGAAACTGAAAACTCAAAGAAAACTTAACGTAACCAAAACCACGACAGTACCTTCCACGTGACGGCAGATTCCAAATTCCCTAAAATGTTCAAAAACAAAAAAAAACAACCCACCCGGGGTGGGCGGAGGTGGAACCAGGAAGGGCACGAAACAAAAAAAAGTCCAAAACACAAAGAGTCTCTGGAGGCCGTCCGTGAGGCCGGAGATGACGAAGGAGGGCCTCTGGAGGATGACTGAGAGGTTGGCGTCTCTATAGCAGGAACTTTGGAGGATGGCTCTCTGCAGCAGGAACCTTGGAGGACGGCATCTCTGCAGCAGGGACCTTGGGGCACCCGACTGGGACACTGAAACCAAGGTGGGGGCCACCCACTGGGGCACTGGGACCCAGAAGGTGGCTGCCAATTGCAGCTCTGGGACCCAGGAGGGGGCCTCCGACTGCGGCTCTGGGAACAAGGAGGGGGCCGCTGACTGTGGCTCTGGGACCCACGAACAGGCGGCACAGCTTGGGACCCAAAATTTGACTGTATGATCTGGTTGAACTGTAAAGTGCCTTGAGATGACGTGTTGTGAATTTGGCGCTATATAAATAAACTGAATTGAATTGAATTGAAAAAGGAGATGGCGAGCACCTGCTGAGGGGCCTTGGAGCTTTCTCTGTCTTGGAGCTCTTGCCGTCCTCTGTTTCATAACTTAATTTCATCCTGTGGCTCAGGGTCTCTGGACGGCACGGAGCATGCTCAGAGGTCTCTGGGCGGCGCAGAGCATGCTCAAAAAGAGGTTCTGTCTGAGGAGTAGCGCTAAGTAAATCTGCCTGAGGTAAATCTGCCTGATTATTTTTGCAGGGCAAACTGTAACTGGGCTGATATATAAGGAGAGCTCTGACAGGGTTTCACTTAGAAAAAGTCAGCAGCCTTTTGAAATGTTCTCTAGTATGGTATAAATCAAGATTCTCCAGAACATATCTCCAAAGCCTGCTATTTTCTGTAACACAAGTTGTGCTACCCACAGTAATTGCTGATAAAAAGTCTAAAGACTGTTTTAGAATTTTCATATTTCTTTATGCTATTACTAGTTTTAAATCTGTGGTAAACCATTCTTTTACAGCAACTCCTCTCTCACATATACAATATTGCATCTTCTAATATGTTTCCTTAAAGACTGTTTAGGACAGGAAGCTACAAAAAGTTAAATGACCATAAACTCAATGTAAACCCCTAGCTATTATTATTTTATGTTTATTTTATTTATTTGTTTATTTATTTATAGGTTTGTTTCCCTTGTTTTGATTTTATTTATTTTTTACATTATATGTGTCATTTTTTTTAAGTTATAATGTCACCAACTGCTGTGTATCTTTGTTTGATGTTGAGTTACTCTGTATTGTTACACGGAATTGCTAATAAAGCAAAAAAAAAAAAAAAACATGATAGACGCAGCTAATCTCGCGAGTCCTTCCGTATAACAATGACCTCGTATGTGATTGGAGGAGCTATACTCAGAAGAAATTTATCTCCAGTTCCTTTGTTTGGATTTTGCTGGTACGTGATCAATGGCTGGACGACGTCCCCCGTTCAACTCGCCTTCAACTCCTCTTGGACGCGATGGCGACTCTGCAGTCGAACAACTGTGCGGGAGAGAAGAACTCAAAGAAGAGAAGCTAGCGGTAAATATATGTTTGATTACTGCCTGCTAAGCTAAAAGCAGCCTAGCCTAAAGCTACGGCTAATAGCAGCCTAGCCTAAAGCTACGGCGAAAAGCAGCCTAGACTAAAGCTACGGCTTATAGCAGCCTAGCCTAAAGCCACGGCTAATAGTAGCCTTGCAAGAACAAGCTTTATTAAAGTGTATTTTTTGTGATTCACAGGAAGCAGTACGCCGTCTGCACAACTCGAAGACAAATTGCAGGCGCTATGAACCGGAGCAAGGGTAAGAGTTAAAGAATATGCTTTCATTCTGCCGCAAAAGGAAATGGATACGGATAGATACCGATCATAGCTGTACATTTTGTTTTCACAGACTAATCTCGCCTCATAATGAGGCGGTGACCTCCTATTATTCATACCACTCTCATTTAATTGTTTTCCAGCTGCCTGTAAGACGTATTATGAGACGGTACGCAGGAGCTTCAGATATACGCAGCCTGAGAACACGTTGTGCGCGGAACCTGCCAAGCATTCAGAAAAGAAAGAGAGTAAGACTTTATTTGGTGACTATTTTTCAGGTGCATTGATAGATGTGTTGTGTCTATACGCAGTGCATCCCATCGCATAGTGCTGATTCATTTTTTTTTTTTTTTTTTTTTTTTTTTTTTACAGCTGCTGGAATCGAGGCAGAGTGTGCTAGCTGATGAGGAAGTGGAACTCTGGAATGGCCGCCGCCATTTCGTAGGCCGGATCTCTCTGAACTCTGTGTTAAGCTTGCAGTCCCGGTTAGCTGCCAGTTACCTCCAACCCCGAGGAGGCAAATGGACCGTTCACGGACTTGTAATTTTTGGATAAGCATGTGTTTGGATACGCGTTGTATATAGTTGTGTGTGTGTGTGTGTTTTAATAAAGCTCTTTCTTTGCATAAACAGCTTCCTGGCAAATGTTCATTTCCTGTATAAATTCATTCATGTCCTTGATGGTAGCCTAATAATTGTGTAGTAGTATAGGATAACATAAATACACAGCATATGAATAAATAAATATATGAATGAATAAATAAATGAATATATATATATATATATATATATATATATACACTCACCGGCCACTTTATTAGGTACACCTGTCCAACTGCTCGTTAACACTTCATTTCTAAGCAGCCAATCACATGGCGGCAACTCAGTGCATTTAGGCATGTAGACATGGTCAAGACAATCTCCTGCTGTTCAAACCAAGCATCAGTATGGGGAAGAAAGGTGATTTGAGTGACTTTGAACGTGGCATGATTGTTGGTGCCAGAAGGGCTGGTCTGAGTATTTCAGAAACTGCTGATCTACTGGGATTTTCACGCACAACCATCTCTAGGGTTTACAGAGAATGGTCCGAAAAATAAAAAACATCCAGTGAGCGGCAGTTCTATGGGCGGAAATGCCTTGTTGATGCCAGAGGTCAGAGGAGAATGGCCAGACTGGTTCGAGCTGATAGAAGGGCAACAGTGACTCAAATAACCACCCGTTACAACCAAGGTGGGCAGAAGAGCATCTCTGAACGCACAGTACGTCGAACTTTGAGGCAGATGGGCTACAGCAGCAGAAGACCACACCGGGTGCCACTCCTTTCAGCTAAGAACAGGAAACTGAGGCTACAATTTGCACAAGCTCATCGAAATTGGACAATAGAAGATTGGAAAAACGTTGCCTGGTCCAATAGAGCATCTTTGGTATGTGGTGGAACGGGAGATTCACGTCATGGATGTGCAGCCGACAAATCTGCGGCAACTGTGTGATGCCATCATGTCAATATGGACCAAACTCCCTGAGGAATGCTTCCAGCACCTTGATGAATCTATGCCACGAAGAATTGAGGCAGTTCCGTCCAATACTCAGTAAGAAAATTAAAGCCTGGCGTGGCCACGTGTGGTTTTGCTGCCAATCACGAGCGATTTTACTTGTTTGAGAATAGTGGTTTCAGCCAATACTGACTAGGTTATTCAAGCCAGACCTGGCCAGCCGTGCGGGTTTGCTACATTCATATGCTAATTAGGGCCATTAGTAAAGCTGATCGCTCTCCACATACGTCAGAGTCCGTTCCCGACAATTTGTGGCACTGACAAACGGGGACAAGCGCGGGTTGCAAATTGTGGGAAACTGACGAAAATCAGGGGGATCTGCGGGAGTTTACGGGGACGAAAATCTCACTTTTCATGCAGTGTCATAGAGGTGACATATGAGACAATAGGGAAAACTGACCTGTTTGGAGGTGAACTAAGGCTAGCAGCAGGCAGACCCATGGGAGTGGCTGTGTCAGGCTGACCCACCGGAGAGGAGGTGGAGGTGTCAGGCTGAGCCGCTGGAGAGGGAGTAGGAGCGTCAGGTTGACGCAGAGGGAGTCGCCTTCTTCCCCCAGCTGCGGTGCTTACGCCTGGAGGAAGGAGATGGCAGGGGAGGACCAACAGCTGGAGATGGTGGAGGAACAGGGTTGGAGGTGATTGGCTGCCGAGTTGGAACGTGACAGAGTGATGGTTTGGGTGGTGGAAGTCTATAGAGTAGCTGAGAAAAGGCATCCTTTATGTTCCACTCAGCTAAGGCTATGTAACCTGCATGAAGTAAGAAGGTTTGGAGTTCTACATTTGAAGTCTTTTCAGTACTTCTTCTGCAGTTCCCACTCGCTGCATAGGTGGAGTGATAGTGGAAAGGTGGTCTATTGTTTCTATTAGGAGTTTTGAAAAAAATACTTTGGTGGCTCTGCTGGATCCATGTTGGCTGGTTCCTTTTGTCAGGGTTTGGTTGAGGTTTTGAGGACCCAAATGCTGAGAAAGGGAGGCAGAGGTGAGTTGTTGTAGTTTTAATGTAACGTTCACAGGTAAGAGAATCAGGAATCAAAATTCCAACATGACAGTAAGTCAGACCTGTTCCCAGTGCATGTTGGGCTGCCCTTTGTTCATTAAATTGACTTTTTATCATTTTTTTTTTGTAGTTTTCAAACGTTTTATTGTGATTACACTGTCACAAATACAGAGCATCGAAATTAACTCTACAAACCCAGGCTACCTGTTTTCAGGATGGCTTCTTACCACTTGATCTAGCCAGCCCAGGTATGCTGATCTGACAGGCACACTTTAAGCACCCTTTCCTTCCGCACGCTGCTGTCTGTGTTGTTGACACAGTCTGTTAATAAAAATAAACCAATCGTGTTTACCTCCTTACATGTTAGCCTTACTGCCTCTCTGATAGACATGCTGCTGCTGCAATAGCAGACTTAATAAAACATTAAAAAAAAGAGAGAGAGAGAGAGAGAGAGAGAGAGAGAGAGAGAGAGAGAGAGAGAGAGAGAGAGAGAGAGAGAGATGCAGGCCAGCAGACCATCTCAGGCTGTCATTTTGGGAATACTCCCAGTTCCTGCTATGGCCAGTCCGGGTATGCTTAAAGGTATTGTGGAGATTTTCACACATTTTTTAAAGAACCACCCTCTCCACTTAAAAAAAAAAAAAAAAATGCACGTGCGAGAGCATGCACAAGCCCATTTCTCCTCGTGCATGCTCTTTTTAAAAGTTGCTCTTCTCATAGCTCATGCAAGCTTACTGTGACTGAACGTCCTCCCTAACCTCTAAATCCCTCAATCACTATGAAAAGTGGGGGCTATACAGTGGACTTATAGTAAACTCAGTTAACTGACCGTTCGGACAGATGGTCACTACTTTTTCCCCCTTAGGTCACGTAACTTGTCCTCCACTGCAAAGTGCCAGTCTATCTTTGTTGTTAATTGCCGCCGTTGAGTAGCAGCAGCTTATGGCGACAGCAGGCCTCTGTGACAGCAAATCCAATAATACCTTGAGAGGAGAACTCTCCGCTTAAAGCATTCCAGGATAGATCTGCCTCTTCTGAGCTCTTTGTTTTTTTCTCATACGTTTCCTAGACACTTTTTCTATGAAATGTCCTTTCAAAGAAGGCTGGTGAGAAAGGTGAGCTTCAGTGACTCTCTGAAACTGTAGCTCACCACGCATATACGCCTGAAAGTAGCATTTGCAAAAAAAAAATGGCTTATGGAATGAGCACATAGGACAACCTTACGTAAACATATCACCAGAATGATTTACAACTAGGAGTACCACTTATTTAGATGATCCACCCGGAAATTAAAGATCATCCTCTATACCTTTAAAGGGATAGTTTGGGATTTTTGACATGAATCTGTATGGCATCTCCATGACCAGTGTCATGCAATCACACTGACTTACCCCTGGCAGCATCCTGTGAGCAGAGTTATCGTCCAGTTTTGGTCAAGCCGAAAGTAGTCCGGCAGGTTTGCTAGACCCAGCGAAATAAAACGTTTCTCTTCCCAAAACATTATGTGTTCAAAAGAGTGATATTTTTGCATCCCAAAAACATTGTAGTGGAAAAAGTCACACGTCGTTATCAATTGGTCCTATTTTCTCTCTGTTCGTATCAGTGCGCGCCGTCATTCAGACAGCGAGCCCAACAACAGCCAGATGCATTTCTCCTTCCGCCTAGCTCCTAGCTGGGCGGACCGAGACATGCATCTGGCTGTTGTTTGATCCGCTATTGTTTACTACTGGGGAAGATGTCTGACTACATGAGCGACGAGGAAAACATCGACTTCCACTTAGAGCCAAAGGGATATCTATATGAACCCGAGTACAGTGACGATGAAATTAGACAAATGGAGTTAGATCGGGCAGAAAGAGAGAGGGTGGACAGAGTTGTGATGGAAGCTGAAGCCGGTCCCGCAGCAGCCTCAGCTGGAGCTGCGATATCCAGGGTGGCCGACAAATCATGGTGCACTTGTTTAAAGTGCGAATTAATGCAGACAGAGGTGGAATGCTACTGTTGCCACGAGTGGGATTTAGTAATGCCCGAGATACAGAACCTTTCAATTGATGAGGATGTCGGAGTTGCAGCAGCTGCTGTCTGCATCACAAACCACAGCGACTTCCCTGCCCTCCTCAATGAAGGGGTCCTGAGAACGTTCTTCCATGTTCCCAAGATCAACTGGAAGAAGCGTCCCAGACCAGCTGGACCCGATGGTCAGTTGTCTGCAGAGTAAGTGTTGACTCCTCACTTAGATGTTGGAGGCATGGAGGTTGTTTATATTTTAGAACGTTATAAAAGTGTTCAGGCATTGACTTGTTAGGACATCATGTGTGTATTTAGTAGTGTTCTATAAATAGGCTAGGACATAGGAATATGAGTTATCATAATAATGTAATAACATTAGGGTGTTGCATAGGCCTAGCTGTATTATTTAATTTCCTTCAAGATTTGAAAGACAGCCTCCTGAGCTTTAGCATGTCTGTAGGCCTCTCCCACTTTACAATAGACCTATTGTCCTAAGCAGTATTGATTATCCAAACACTATGTTACAATTTCATGATAAAAACGTTGTTTCATTCACTTCATCTAAATGTATTATAACACAGCACATCAAATCTGACCAAGTGCTTTCAAATTCACCAACACACACATTGTATTGTCATATCAAGTATGCACCAACTTGTGTTGTTTACTATTTCAGACAGTACAGGCTGATCGCCTATCGCATCGTCATGGAATGGGGTCTAAAAGGAGAGAAGCTTGGTCCAGGAAACAGGAGAGTTCTTCCTTCCTGTGTGGTGGAGCTAATAAGAAGAACTTATCCATCACCAACTGGGCAATATGCAGGTTTCAAAGAATCAGCGGATGCACAGCAATTGTTTTAAATATTTTACTTCACACGTTCCAAATGTTTTACTTATAGAAGTTTTGCTGTTTTCTACATTTTCTACTGTTTTTCTGATTTTCTACATATTATTTACACTAAAAATTTTACAAATTATTTACGCCACAAATGACTACCATTTCAATAATAAAATAAGACTATGTTCACCAAGACTTCAGTTGTAATGGTTTTGATGACGCTTACAGTACAATAGGAATTATGAGAAAATGGGGAAAAATAATGAAAAGTACAACAATCACAAATAAGGTTTTTATTTCAGTCTCAGACATCAACATCTGTATCACCAGTATTTTTAGTTGGAAAGCGTGACGCATGTTCTGCAACCAAGTCAGCCTTGTTTGGCTTTGGAGTGGGAGCAATGTTGGCCGGTATGCTGACAGGAGGATGGACATGGAAAGCGGGATCTCCAAGCCTGACATTCTTGTCAAGCCGCCGTCGAATGACCCGCTCCACCAATTCTTTCCGGAACTCCTGCGTTGTTGGCTCATACAGCTTTCTTGCCACCCACTGGTTTGATTGCCTTGAGTGAATGACATTGTACTTTTCCTGTCCTGGGAATGAGAAGAGTGACACAAGAATCATGAGGATGGTTTATGTCCATTACATACTGTGATTTGTGTGGCCCCTGACTTGAGGAAGGGGGAGAGTAAAAAGCTGTAACTAACTAAAGACTAGGTTATAAGATGCGGAGGCAGAGTACTGCAGTTGTCCCTTATTCTATTTGATGAGAAGTAGCCCAGTTCGTCATAACTCTATGGTTCTTGGCCTTGAGCAGCAACCAGGCTCAGGTGCAGACATTTTTCGTTCAGGTGTGCATGTATGAACAGAAAGACAAATACTTTTTCAAAAGTGTCGATCTGATCTGATACATTGCATCTTTTTGTCTTACTTTGACCTTTTGGCATTTTCTGCAAATAAATTGGGCATTTCACTGGTTTATAGAAGTAAACAATCAAGTTTTTTTTTACTTCAATACATACTGTAAATAAGTAGTGAAATCACAATAATAATAACAATGTTTTTGAAATGGCGCCTCTTCTCCGCGTACTTCAGCATGGAGCTGTGTAACACTTCAAGGGCCCCTGAGAGAAAATAAACATATACAATAGTACAGTGTTTATATTATGCAAAACTAATGTTTTCTCAAAGGAAAGGTGACACACAAAAATATTTCCCTTTGAGATATTCTTACTCGTTTAGGGAAAATGTATTCAACCTACTGCCTAGAAGTTTATCCACACTTACCTGTATGCTTGAACAAAGTCATTTTACTGAGGTCTCTCAAAAGATTTTTGTCCAGTACAACACTCTTCAGAGCGTTCCAGGCAGGACACCCCTTTTCCAGCCATTTCTTTCGTCGTTGTTGCTCCTCGCTGATGTCTTCGTGGCGACATCTGTACTCCTGGTCATTTTCTTCCCAGCGGTGGATACCACACACATGGTAAAGGATAGAGGTCCACCGGTGTTTCAACTCCTATTTGAGGACAATTAGACACTGCTTAGCAATTTTCTCAGGTACATTTTAGACACAGAGTATTCATATCTGAACATGCTTTTGTGTGAAACAAATGTTCAACGTGTATAGATCATCATCAGCTTCTAAGGGTTTCGTTTTTATCTCTAATTTCTAATCATTGCTTGCTAAATTTTTACAAGAGTAGGAAAAATGGATTCACAATGAGCGTTGCTTCAGAACTGGACAGGCTGGTATCACAGAAGTGTAAGTAACTTGAAGTTACATTGCATTGTTGTGGTGTTCCTTTTCTGTTTTGGAGCCGTGTTGGCTTTTACAAGGCATAACATCACTATGAAACAGCTTGGCAAATTCATGAATGAAAAGAACTAGTTGTATTGAAGAAATAACAGTACTGCGTTATGCATAACAACATGTCTATGAGCATCACCTTCTCATCGCCACCACAAGAACTGCACGACCACCAGAAGTGATTGCCCAGAGACTTGATCCATGGCTGCAGGTCCCGGTTTTCTTTCTTCCTTGCCAATGCAGTTGCCTTCTTCTTTATACCTAAATAATGCATAAAAGATGAAAATAAATGTATAAATTATTTTGTCAACTGTAATAGCATTACAATAGACTTATGCAAAGGTTCAAACGTGAAGATTTCACAAAATGAAGCAGTGTATAATGCCCAAATAATGGTACCTTTTGCAACATGCCATGGGTCAAATTGATGCCTAAGCTCAGGATAGGACTCCCTCATGATCTTCCGTATTGATGGAGCCCGGTCAGTAGTTACCACGTAAACACCAACGCCGGAGTCCAGCAGACGATCCAGGCCCCTCCGGAAACCAACAGGCTCCATTGCTGTTGAACTGGTAGCCTCAGTTACCTGTATTGATCATTGTAACAGGAAATACAGAACAAACATGCAGAGAGGCCTGTGAAAAGCAGAACAAAGTGATAAAACACACTCAATAACTTACTTGGCAAAACTATTCATACTTTACCTGAATTAGATCTGACATGATGACTTTCTTTGTTGCATCTTCCATAAAGCTGTAACAGGTGTACTTGGCACTGTAACCCGGGGAATCAGATCTGTAGAAGACAAACAAGGAAGTTACTTGTGGAGTGATGGCAAAAATGATTTGATGTGAATTATAATGTAACAGGACAACTAACTACATATACTGCATGATCCATTATGGGAATATCCACCTTGCATCACCACAGATATCTGTGTGTCCACCAGCAGCTTCAGTTTCCCTGAGTTCTGACAAAATCTCCTCTTGCATCTCGGTGTAGGCTTCTTGAATAACAGGTATCATATAGGTGGACTGCAGTGAATAGTATGCTGTTCTCTTTAGCAGTTGTAAGTTTAGAAGATCAGCCCACTCTTCAATTTCATTCTGTGTTGTTCCTGTGAAAATAATGGCTGCTGAGGATACCAGGTTGTTCTCAGGTATTCCACGGACATCAGGACAGGACTCCCACACTCCCATATGGTGATTGATGCATGTCCATTCTATTTTAATTTTTGATCCACGGCTGGTGATCTTCTTCTCACAAATGGATATCCCGCATGTGTGACAAGTTGTAAACAGTTCCATTAGACATGACTCATTCACAATCCATTTCCTCTCAGACCAGTCGCCTCTCCTTTCTGCTCCCGCAATGTTGTCTGAGGAAGATGATCTTGTAGATGTGTCATCACTGCTCAATTCAAGGAATGTGCTGTCATCTCTGTCCACAGGTGTCTCTATGGATGTCATGGTGGTATCCAGGGTCTCAGGTGCAACATCTGAGCTAGGGTTTTCTGACTATAAATATAGAAAAAGAATACAGAGAAGTCAAAGTACAGTAAATTGGCTGACTGGCTGCACTTACTTATAGTGTGCAAAGGGCTTCATGATCATACAGTATTTTGATCATGTGAAATTGTTAGCTTTTTATTCAGACTAAACGTGTAGAAAAATATGGGCTTACCTGTGACAGTCTCCCGGTAGGAGGTAGGGCTATGTATGTTCCTGAAGTCGATGGCTTTTTGCTTGGACCAGCATCAGCTGGGCTGGTGAGCATCATCTGGAACTGTTGCTTGTCCAATCTGGACTTCAGGGGGGTTGACTGAAGAGCTGGCTCTTCTTCAGAGGTTGCGGCCTTAGATTGTGCCGTTTCAGCCATTGCAACAGGAGCACATGCCTTTGAAAACACACAATTTTTTGCATTGTGGATTTCAGGTATCTCAGTCAGGTTTTAGAAACAGTAACAGTAACATAACATCAGCATTCACTTTCTTCAAATAACGGTGACATATTTTTATGCAGAATTTCACTAAGGAGCACATTGTCTTTCAGAGTGGTCAATACATTTATCCAATTTCAAAGAAAAAGCTTTGTGTTCTTCATGTCCTGTTTTGACCTGTTTCCAAATGGCACTTCATGCAAACAGCACGTGTGGGACTCACTCAAGGCTATGTGATGCCAGGGGCGGATTTAGGAAATTTGGGGCCCTAGGCAAAGACAGGCAGGGGGCCCCCTGAGAAGAAAACCCATAAAACAGACCCATTCTACGGATAGAGAAATGTTAATAGAATAGACATCCATTATTTGTTCTAGGTTTTGTCCCTCTCTTCTTGTCCCTTTTTCCTCTCTATTTATCAGCGTTCTGATGGCATTTTAGCCAAAGGATTTTTATCAAAAACATAATTAATGTGCACAAATAAGGATTAGTTTTATTAACCATACATGGAAACAGAGTTTTATGGGGCCCCCAGGAACTTGGGGCCCTAGGCAACTGCATAGTATTGCCTAATGGTAAATCCCCCCGTGTGATGCTCATGGCCGACGACAGCAGAATACCGTCACACTGGGCTGCCTCTCATCAACTAAACCAGGGTAGATCAGCGTACTAGGCAAAATTTTTAGAAGATTTTTCTTCAAGGAAGACGCAGATGAGTCAAAATGGAAGTCCCTTTGCGCACCGAAATAATATTAAAATACAAAGCTCCGGACGTCCCTGGTCTGCTACTTCGAGAGTTATTAGCTGAGACCGACAGCCCAGTTTGTCACAGCCTAGAGCCCTCTAGCAGATTGTACACTGACAGAAACCATGGAGTAGGTAGCCTACTCGTACGTCAGCGTAATCAGGGGGGGATTTACCATTAGACAATACTAGGCAGTTGCCTAGGGCCCCAAGTTCCTGGGGGCCCCATAAAACTCTGTTTCCATGTATGGTTAATAAAACTAATCCTTATTTGTGCACATTAATTATGTTTTTGATAAAAATCCTTTGGCCAAAATGCCATCAGAACGCTGAAAAATAGAGAGGAAAAGGGGACAAGAAGAGAGGGACAAAACCTAGAACATATAATGGATGTCTATTCTATTAACATTTCTCTATCTGTAGAATGGGTCTGTTATATGGGTTTACTTCTCAGGGGGCCCCCTGCCTGTCTTTGCCTAGGGCCCCAAATTTCCTAGATCCGCCCCTGAGTGTAATCATAGTTGCAGATGATTGAAACAGCCCTGTTTAGTAAGCATCACTAATACTATGACACCGAGTGATTGATTATGTTTTATGATTAATATTCTCAACATTGCTTTTGCATAACCCTGCCGCATCAACGTTAGGCTACGCACGGCTGCTACATAAAATCATTTGTAGTTTTGCTTACCAGTGTTGCAGGAACAGCAGAGCTCTTCAAAATCCTTTTCTTCGTATCTCTTGGGCACGAAGACACAAAGTCGTCCTCGCTGAAGTGAGCACTGCAAACTCGGAGCTTTTTAATTTTTTCCAGTCTGGTGTCAACATGGAATCCCAAAGCGAGTAGCCAAAGTTTCCTGACCGCAACGTCCGTCAGAGGAAAACGATGAAAACTGAGAGATTTACCATCAATTTTGTTGGCACAACCAGGATAATCGCAAGCCTTCACCATTTTTAAACACCCGGATTTATATAAATATAATCAAATACTATCTTGTAAAAGTGTTATTAACTTGGTTAGCTCAAAAGCTAGCTCGGTGGCGTTGCTAGTAAACAAAGGCTGCTAAGTTAGCACTGAAATGAGCTGGAAAAGTTGAGCTCGCTGTCTGAATGACGGCGCGCACTGATACGAACAGAGAGAAAATAGGACCAAGTGATAACGACGTGTGACTTTTTCCACTACAATGTTTTTGGGATGCAAAAATATCACTCTTTTGAACACATAATGTTTTGGGAAGAGAAAAGTTTTATTTCGCTGGTCCTAAAAACCTGCCGGACTACTTTTGGCTTGACCAAAGCTGGACGATAACTCTGCTCACAGGACGCTGCCAGGGGTAAGTCAGTGTGATTGCATGCCACTGGTGATGGGGATGCCATACAGATTCATGTCAAAAATACCGAACTATCCCTTTAAGGTCATTAATAAAAAGATCACTATTCTGCCTCTTGCTACTAAGAGACGGCAAGAAAAAAAACAACCATGGCGGATGATGATGCAGAGAGCAGTATTTATGTTTAACCATGTGAAAAAATTTAGTTTTTAAGGTTTGAAAAGATGTGCACCGGCACTACCATCCATGTTTACTTTTGTAAACACAGAGCACGCTGGCCTGTGACGTCATCGCCTCCTCTAGTGCACATGCGGGACACTTGCGTTGTATGACTGAACTTCACACAGGAGATCACATACAAGTCACATATATTTGGAAATATGAATGGCAACGCAAAAAAAAAAAATTCGGATTTTCTCAAAAGAATCGGAATTGAGCATTAAGGCATGTGAACGTAGCCCTTTTTTATTTTCAGAGAGAAAAGAGCTGAAGGTATGAATAAGGAAACCCTAGAGCCTTAAAGCCATACGTCTCACCTGAAGAGAATCAGTGTCAGTGGCACGGGGGAACAGGGCATGGCGGAGCCGCCAATCTCTGCAGCATTGCGTGGAATCTGATTCACTTTCTCTCTCCTCTGTATTGCTGAGCAGTGCTGCAGAGTGCAAAAGCTTAGTTTATTCCCCTTCACAGGTTGATGATTTTGTTGATGGGGTTGCTAGTTCTCTGCATACCGCCTTAGACAATGCAGCCCCTTTGAAAATGAAAAACTGTTAAAATAAAAAGCTGGCTCCTTGGTTTAATGCAGAGCTGCACAGATTAAAGAAAACTAACCCAGAGCCATAGCTCTGTGGAACCATCCATCCCACCTGCTCTTAGCAGGAATGATTATATAGGATTCTTTATAAATAAGATTGATTTTAATTAAAAATAATAAAAATATAATATAATTAATGATATCTGTGGATGACGAAGGCTTATATTGCAGAAATGAACTTGACAGGTTGTTACGACAAGTTTGAGTGACAGGAACAGACAACATCAAGCTACAACAGGGGAGAATGACATCACATGATAGGAGACAATGACAGGTTTCCATTTCAGGGTTGAAAAACATAACTGAAGGACCAAGTGAAGAACTCATCATAGTCACATAATATTTCATATAGACATATGAATTCAGCAGATGGACACAAATCTGACAGATGCACATAAACCTACTAAAGATACAGCTTCTATCACGTAAGCAACCTTAGGCTGGGCATACACTGTACGGGTTTTTGCCCTTTTCAGAGCGCTTTTCCAGCCGTAAAAGAATGTTTTGGATCGGTTGGAGTTTCAGTCTCATGGTGCATCCTGCGTCATGTGGTATACAGGGGGTAACGAGGGGTGATTAGCCCCTCAGGGCTTCCTCTTCCTCAGGAATCATAAGGTCAGGAGAAAATCAACCATCTTTGAAATTCAGTCGACCCTCATGAGGTGTTAGTGAGCAAATGCTGCTGTTGAAGCAGAGCTATTAACTGATTTACCAGAACCCCACGCACTGCCCATGTGCAAGCAAGGTATTCCTTCTTCTTTCCATTCTTTAAGAATGATGAGTCTGACCAGCGCCATCTCTCGGTGCTTAGACTGATGTGTGGTTTTTAGATGTACAGTGTGAGTGTTGGGCTCTGTAGTGGAAGAACATTCATTCTGAGCTGTGAACTTTAAAACTCTGCAATTTCATCTTATACTTTGAACTGTACCTGAGTACAATGATTGAAAATAGCGTACAGTATGCTGATGAAGGTTCTCAGTCATCCAGGTCATAGTTATTCCGTAAAAATTCAAAAAATATCCACTGGACTTGGTTTTCAAGATTTGAAGATGTTTCTCCACCTCTCCAGGAAGCTTTCTCAATTCAAATGTCTGGATCCGCAGTGAGTTTGAGTCTTTATATAGACATAGCCTTTTATCGCTTGGAAACATGCAAATGGTAACCGATGAATGGGTCGTTTGGTTCCATCGTTAGCCTAGCGTACAGTGTATACCCAGTTTTACATAGACGTGTGAACACATCACATCACACATGAACACACATTTTTTACAAATGGAACCCCAAAGTTTTTCAACCTGACATTTAAGCTGTAAAAATGCAACTTAATGCCACTTAGTATTTACTGTGTAAAAGACTGAATCAAACTGAGGAGGAACCCATGAGATGATGAACAGGTTCTATATATTAGAACAACATTTTTATTCCTTATCTTCACCTGCTGACCGAGTGATTGATTATGTTTTATGATTAATATTCTCAACATTGCTTTTGCATAACCCTGCCGCATCAACGTTAGGCTACGCACGGCTGCTACATAAAATCATTTGTAGTTTTGTTTACCAGTGTTGCAGGAACAGCAGAGCTCTTCAAAATCCTTTTCTTCGTATCTCTTGGGCACGAAGACGCAAAGTCGTCTTCGCTGAAGTGAGCACTGCAAACTCGGAGCTTTTTAATTTTTGCCAGTCTGGTGTCAACATGGAATCCCAAAGCGAGTAGCCAAAGTTGCCTGACCGCAACGTCCGTCAGAGGAAAACGATGAAAACTGAGAGTCGATTTACCATCATCTTTGTTGGCACAACCAGGATAATCGCAAGCCTTCACCATTTTTACACACCTGGCTTTATATAAATATAATCAAATACTATCTTGTAAAAGTCTTATGAACTTGGTTAGCTCTAAAGCTAGCTCGGTGGCGTTGCTTGTAAACAAAGGCTGCTAAGTTAGCACTGAAATGAGCTGGAAAAGTTGAGCTCGCTGTCTGAATGACGGCGCGCACTGATACGAACAGAGAGAAAATAGGACCAATTGATAACGACGTGTGACTTTTTCCACTACAATGTTTTTGGGATCCAAAAATATCACTCTTTTGAACACATAATGTTTTGGGAAGAGAAACGTTTTATTTCGCTGGGTCTAGCAAACCTGCCGGACTACTTTCGGCTTGACCAAAGCTGGACGAGAACTCTGCTCACAGGACGCTGCCAGGGGTAAGTCAGTGTGATTGCATGACACTGGTGATGGGGATGCCATACAGATTCATGTCAAAAATACCGAACTACCCCTTTAAGGTCATTAATAAAAAGATCACTATTCTGCCTCTTGCTACTAAGAGACGGCAAGAAAAAAAACAACCATGGCGGATGATGATGCGGGGAGCAGTATTTATGTTTAACCATGTGAAAAAATTTAGTTTTTATGGTTTGAAAAGATGTGCGCCGGCACTACCATCCATGTTTACTTTTGTAAACACAGAGCACGCTGGCCTGTGACGTCATCGCCTCCTCTAGTGCACATGCGGGACACTTGCGTTGTATGACTGAACTTCACACAGGAGATCACATACAAGTCACATATATTTGGAAATATGAATGGCAACGCAAAAAAAAAAAATTCGGATTTTCTCAAAAGAATCGGAATTGAGCATTAAGGCATGTGAACGTAGCCTTTTTTTATTTTCAGAGAGAAAAGAGCTGAAGGTATGAATAAGGAAACCCTAGAGTGTCACGATTTGGTTAAAAGGTTTAGATTGGACCCAAACGCAGAAGCTGGGAGGCAGAGGTGAATTCTTGGAGGGTTTATTGCAAGATAAGGCAACAAAAACAGGTATCCAAAAATCCTACTTAAAAAATGGTAAACAAAAACAGGAATCCAAAAATCCAACTTAAAAAATGTTTAACAAAAACAGGAATCCAAAAATCCAACATAAAAATCAAACACTAACCAGAACCATGGAGACATCAGGGAAAAACCAACAAGGAGCCAGGGTGAGGAAAGGTAAAGACGAGGAACCAGCAAAGAGGGACTGCAGAGGGAGTGTATTTATGGCTGACTGAACAAAGGTAGAGGTAATGAGCTGATAGGGAACAGGTGTGATTAGAGCTGACGAGGAAGCCAAGGGAAAAGAACACAAGGAGGCAGCAGGGGACAGACAGAAAAACCTAAGCAACTTAAATGAATCCAGACACACCAAAAAAGCTAGAAATCAATGAAAAACCTGGCTAAACTTGAAACAGAAAGCTTAAAGAAAAACAACAGAACCAAGATCATTACAGAGCCCCCCACTCAAGGGCGGATTCCAGACGCCCCTTTAATGTCCAAAAAGCAAAAAAAAACAAAACAACCCAGGGTGGGCGGAGGGGGAACCAGGAAGGGGGGCAAGAAGCCAAAAACAGTCCAAGAAACAAAACGCAACCCATCCAGAGTGGGCGAGGACAATCGAAAGTCTCTGAAAGGCCGGCCGCGGGGCCGGGGCTGAGAGAGACGCCCTGGAGGCCGGCCGCGGGGCCGGGGCTGAGAGAGACGCCCTGGAGGCCGGCCGCGGGGCCGGGGCTGAGAGAGACGCCCTGGAGGCCGGCGTCTCCAATGCAGCAGAAACCTAGGAGGAGGACGCCGCCTCCGCAGGATGCGCCGAGGAGGACGCCGCCTCTGCTTCTGTTGCTCTGCAACAGGCTCAGAGGGAGCCGTCGACTGCGGCTCTGGAACAGCCTCGGAAGGGGCCGCCGACTGCGGCTCTGGAACAGCCTCGGAAGGGGCCGCCCACTGCGGCTCTGGAACAGCCTCGGAAGGGGCCGCCCACTGCGGCTCTGGAACAGCCTCGGAAGGGGCCGCCCACTGCGGCTCAGGAACAGGATCAGACTGGGCCGCCCACTGCGGCTCAGGAACAGGATCAGACTGGGCCGCCCACTGCGGCTCAGGAACAGGATCAGACTGGGCCGCCCACTGCGGCTCAGGAACAGGATCAGACTGGGCCGCCCACTGCGGCTCAGGAACAGGATCAGACTGGGCCGCCCACTGCGGCTCAGGAACAGGATCAGACTGGGCCGCCCACTGCGGCTCAGGAACAGGATCAGACTGGGCCGCCCACTGCGGCTCAGGAACAGGATCAGACTGGGCCGCCCACTGCGGCTCAGGAACAGGTTCAGACGAGGCCGCCCACTGCGGCTCAGGAACAGGTTCAGACGAGGCCGCCCACTGCGGCTCAGGAACAGGTTCAGACGAGGCCGCCCACTGCGGCTCAGGAACAGGATCAGACGAGGCCGCCCACTGCGGCTCAGGAAGAGGATCAGACGAGGCCGCCCACTGCGGCTCAGGAACAGGATCAGACGAGGCCGCCCACTGCGGCTCAGGAACAGGATCAGACGAGGCCGCCCACTGCGGCTCAGGAACAGGATCAGACGAGGCCGCCCACTGCGGCTCAGGAGCAGACCCAGAGGAGACCGCCGACCGCAGTTCCGGATCAGGTTCTGAGGGGGCCGCCGACTGTGGTTCAGGAACAGCCTCAGAGAGGGCTTGGAGCGCCCGCAGAGGGCTCTTGGAGGCTTGGAGCTCCCGCTGAGGGGCTCTTGGAGGCGTACTCCCACAAACCCCAAAGTCTGAAGCCTCTTTGAAAGTGTGCTCAGGGGTCTCCAGAGGGCACAGAGCAGGCTCAGGGGTCCTTTTCTTCGTATCTCTTGGGCACGAAGACGCAAAGTCGTCTTCGCTGAAGTGAGCACTGCAAACTCGGAGCTTTTTAATTTTTGCCAGTCTGGTGTCAACATGGAATCCCAAAGCGAGTAGCCAAAGTTGCCTGACCGCAACGTCCGTCAGAGGAAAACGATGAAAACTGAGAGTCGATTTACCATCATCTTTGTTGGCACAACCAGGATAATCGCAAGCCTTCACCATTTTTACACACCCGGCTTTATATAAATATAATCAAATACTATCTTGTAAAAGTCTTATGAACTTGGTTAGCTCTAAAGCTAGCTCGGTGGCGTTGCTTGTAAACAAAGGCTGCTAAGTTAGCACTGAAATGAGCTGGAAAAGTTGAGCTCGCTGTCTGAATGACGGCGCGCACTGATACGAACAGAGAGAAAATAGGACCAATTGATAACGAGGAGTGAGTTTTTCCACTACAATGTTTTTGGGATCCAAAAATATCACTCTTTTGAACACATAATGTTTTGGGAAGAGAAACGTTTTATTTCGCTGGGTCTAGCAAACCTGCCGGACTACTTTCGGCTTGACCAAAGCTGGACGAGAACTCTGCTCACAGGACGCTGCCAGGGGTAAGTCAGTGTGATTGCATGACACTGGTGATGGGGATGCCATACAGATTCATGTCAAAAATACCGAACTATCCCTTTAAGGTCATTAATAAAAAGATCACTATTTACAAACTGAGGAGGAACCCATGAGATGGTGAACAGGTTCTATATATTAGAACAACATTTTTATTCCTTATCTTCACCTGCTGACAGAAGATTTCACCTAAATAGATCCATCGATCCACTACTATTCAAGAAAAAAAAACCTTTAATATTATCACGGTAACAGCAGGGTATGGCAAGCTTGTTATTTATTAATTTTACTAAATATGTATTCCTGATATCTTAAAGGCACACTATGCAACATTTTTCAGTTAATTAATGTGTTCCATAACGTTATGGATGACTAAATGAGTCATTTCAGGTTGAACAAAGGTATTCTCGGCCGCCCTGGTGGTCTGTGGGGGAAATACTGCACTTGCAACTGCAGGAGCACCGACCCGCGCCCACAGGCTCAGAAGTCTCGTGAGAGTCAGTGTTGCTTTACGGCGAGAACTGCTACACCCCCCAGTTAAAAGCATTCTCGTTGCTAGCAGAGTGGCAATCTTTGTGCAGTTATGCTACGTTCACGCAGCAAAATCGCGTCTGCTGCTTCCTTTTTGCTGCTTGTACCAGTTAGTTCTGACGCGCGGCTGAAGCAGCTTTGCTGCTCTGGCTGCGCGGTGCAAAAGTGTGTCTGACGCGCGTTGGGCGGAGCTTCACTATCCTTTCTCTGCCTTGCAGCTATATTTGCTGTGATCAGTGGGAATAAAGTAGTTTTAATATGTGTTTAAGTGAGAAAATACACCTGAAAACGTAATCAGTGCCGTCAGTTCATTCAGATTATTATCCTGCCTTCAATATTTTTTCTGTCGGAGCCGCTCAGACCCCCACATACCAGCGGGGCGCCGACAGTATGGATCCCTTCATCAGCAGCCTCTGGCCGGGTCGCCTCCTCGCGGTTCACCGCGGCAGCTGGTAGGTGTTTTTCATCTAAATAATCCAAACTGCATATTCTGCCGGCAGATTTCTGCATTTTAAGTTAATTTAGGCGTCAATAAACTGTTTAAGAGGAGTGATCATCAGTGCTGTGTCTCTCTCCCTGCGTTAAACGCGCCCGACGCGCTGCTTCAGCTGCTCAGACGTGCTGCGCCTGGTGCTCAAAACGCGCCGCGGGACCTTTTGCTG
Source organism: Cyprinodon tularosa (assembly GCF_016077235.1). Taxonomy (NCBI): domain Eukaryota; kingdom Metazoa; phylum Chordata; class Actinopteri; order Cyprinodontiformes; family Cyprinodontidae; genus Cyprinodon; species Cyprinodon tularosa. The sequence goes on from NW_024038223.1 coordinate 37,866, forward strand.
CGCCTTGACGCGCGTCAACCATTGACTTTGCATGTAAACTCGCTGCTTCTGTCGCGCCAGCTACGTCCAGTGTGAACGCAGCATTAGTCATTCGCTGCTAAGCTCAAAACAACCGCGTCTGGCTTGATGGAGAAACCAGGAGAACAGCTGAGCATATTTACGACAGTGCACTTTTACTTTCGCCCTCTGGGGGGAGCCTCACTGGAAAATCAACACCGGTTGCATAGTGTACCTTTAAAAACTTTTTTCCTAGCCAAAATGACCATTTTAAACAAAATTTATTTATATCTATAATTAACATTTTAGATGTCTAGAAATTACTTTCAGATCTCCATATTCCTAATATTACTGGTCAACATTTGTATTATTTTAACTATAAAACTTTTTATTTCAGATATCATAAAAAAATATTCAGTCAAGCTGATAAATGTCAAAATGGCCATTTTAAATGTGTAAACATTTCTAGATATATAAAACTTAATTCTTACTTTTTCAAATGTAATTTAGAAAATCTATTATTATAGTTCAGTCCAGGAAAGTAATTTTGATCAAGAAGAATCTTATTTTAGTGTCTGAAAATGGAACGACAGAGAGGAGAGTGCTTTCATTAAATGCTAAACTGCCTGCCCTTTTAACTCAGCAACAATCTTCTCCTCGGCCATCTTCGTCTCTTTTGAAGCTGTAGAACTGTTTATCTGTCTTAAACACAATTTTCTATTTTTTCTTTTATTTCTTCATAAAATCACTAGCTCCAGGGAGGTGAAATAGGCACTTCCTGTTGCCTGTTGTCATGGTGTGTCCTTGAATAGAGGGTCCACTGATAATGGCTTTTTAAATTTGTTACGCCTGCATTTGACTCTAAGTGGACCTACTTAGAGTTGATTGAACTTATTCACAGCAGCTTTTATGAACCAGAAAACTCAGAGATTCCAGCATAAGGCGCGATTATTTAGAGTTGAGGATTTGAGTCTAAGTTTGTTAAACCTGCCTGGTGAAACTGACCTCTGTACCCAAACCAGTAAAATCCTTGTTCTTTTCCTTTATATCCTTCTATTATTAGCAAACCTTGTAGTGCACTTCTTGAAAATAAAGATAATGCTGAGCCAGATATTTTTTTACTTCTAGCGGTGGCTATAAAAAAAAGATTATTGACCTACTTTTATTGGTTATACTAAACTATAAGGAAACAGATTGTCTGGAAAGTTAATCATTGAGTGGAAAAGCTGTGTCAAGGTTAGAATGGGCTGGAAAGATGTCTTCCTCTGATGATGTAGCTTTAGGAACAAACATATAACATGAGCAGCATTTATTTATATGAGAAAACCTGATGCAGCCCAGTAATGTATGAATTTAAGACAGAGGTTTTTATAATCTGAGGACCAAAAAGAAAATCCTGATTTGAACAGCATTGTCTGCACCACCTCCTAAATCAGCTTCATTGCAGATTAGCATTCACTGGTTGAATGCAATCTTTCTGGTTCAGAGCCCATCTTCTTAGCTGTTCTGACCTCAATAAAGACACTTTCAATGCAAATTATTACGTTATTGTGTTTACATTAGCTTATGAACCACACATTTTAAAAATGGAAGATATTGCAAGGATCAATCCAGCCATTGAATGTTTCTTTAATTTCCCAATAATCTCACCATCAGTTGTCACTTTCTCAGTCAGCATTGAACAGAAGCTCTTCTTCTCCATTCTGAAAACAGTTCCCTGTCGTCCCTTTGCAGCTATGTTGTTCCAATGGTGGAAAAGTGGGAATGGTGAAATTTCCTTCTATAGAGAGATGGGCTTAGCATATTTAAATAATTATTATTGATGTTTGCTAATTAGCACTAGAAGTATTATTAAAAATCTGATCTGACCTTATGTTTTTTTTTTAGGTCATCTTTGAATGAAGATGTAATATCCATCCATCCATCTTCTAACACGCTTAATCCCAAGTGGGGTCGTGAGGGTTGCTGGTGTCCATCTTTAGCTGTCAATGAGCGCGAGGCGGGGTCCACCCTGGACAGTCCATCGCAGGGCATGAAGATGTAATGTGATGAATGTAATATAAACCTGCGGTTCAGAGGTACTGAATAATACCAGACTTCTACATAAAGGTATCTACAAATATTTGAAGGACGGACATCAGTTTGTTAGCTAATTCATTATTTGTGCTGTTTTGTATTTCATGGGAGAAAAGCTTGTAGGTCGAAACATCTTTTAAAGACTTTTTTTCGACTGTTAATGGAACTGTTAACTATGATGTGAGAGATGGAAAACTGCATCTAATGTAATATTTGTGCAAACCTGGCCATCAAAGCTGGTACTGATTCTATAGAAAACCTTTTATGGAGTGAAATGAAAAAAAAAAAACTATTTAATCCTACTATAGAAATAAGGTGTGGAACAGAAAATTGATGGTTGTTCAGCAAAGCTCCTCTAACGCTCAGACTTTCCTTCCTTTCCCTCCATGGCAGCTCCTTGGCTTTGTTCTCACACAATCCTGATGTTTGGCTCTGAATTCATCTGTTAACATCTGGATGTTTAGCTCTGAATTCATACTCATGCCCCCCCCAAGCAGAAAACTTGGATATATATATATATATATAAACAATACAGCGCATAACAGCAGGGTGTAAAATGCAGGCAGGAAGTGCATACATGGAACGCCACAACCAGGTAGCTGTCATAGTGTACAGGAACATCTGCCATGAGTATGGGCTGGAAGTCCCAAGGTCAAAATGGAAGACACCTCCTAAGGTAGTTGAGAATGACCGAGCTAAGATCCTATGGGACTTCAAGATCCAGACTGACAAACAGGTGATGGCTAACCAACCAGACATCGTGTTGATCGACAAACAGCAGAAGAAGGCAGTGGTGATAGATGTGGCAATCCCAAGCGACAGCAACATCAAGAAGAAAGAACACCAGAAGCTTGAGAAATACCAAGGACTGAAGGAGGAGCTAGAAAAGATGTGGAAAGTGAGAGCAGCAGTGGTGCCAGTGGTAATGGGAGCACTGGGGGCTGTGACCCCCAAACTGGGAGAGTGGCTACAGCAGATTCCAGGTAAAACATCAGAGGTCTCTGTCCAGAAGAGCGCAGTCCTAGGAACAGCTAAGATACTGCGCAGAACCCTCAAACTCCCAGGCCTCTGGTAGAGGACCCCAGGATGACACATACCACCCCACGAGGGGTGAGAAAACAGTTTATTTTATATATACACTATATATATATATATATATATATATATATATATATATATATATATATATATATATATATATATATATATATATATATATATATATATATATATATATATATATATATATTTATATATATATATATATATATATATATATATATATATATTGGTCGTCCATATTTATAACATGGCTCTTTGTTTTTACATCAGGTTTAATCATTTTCACTTGGAATCAAGATTAATGAATTTTCAGTGTTTTGGTAAACTGAAGAGTTTAATACAATGTTAAGGTGAAGTTGATCGATGTTTCTATGTCTCATAGCAGCATAATCCTTCCTGGATGGTTTATGGTTTAGTTACACATTCATTCCTAACACTAAGTTTATCATATTTTTATAGGACATGCCTGAAGTAACAATTGATTTCTCAGTAGTTTAGATAATAGACGCTGTTAATCAGTAGTCAGCAATAAATATATATAATATTTAAGGCTTGATGCCACTTAGGTCTTAAACAGTAGAGCCGACCTGCAGAGACCAACAATCAGGATGGAAACGAGAATGATTTTTCCTTTGCTGCTCTTAGTCTGCTCTGTCTGTCCTGCTCAGCTTCAAACTGTCTCTGACAAGGACATCGTTTCACCTGCAGCACAGGTAGGAGAAGCAGAACATCTCTCTGGGACCCAGCAGACCTGCACCCAGGACATCAACGCTGTCCTCAGAGAGATGAGCGCCTGCTTGGCTGAACTAAGGGTGGAGGTGAGACATCTGCAGAAAGATAATGAAGGTACGTTTACTAGGAGAAATATTGCCTTCTATAAATTATTATATGTTTTATTTTTATGTCTCAAAATGTGGAAAGTTTAAAATAGAACAAATTTTAACGTTTAAAAAAAATCTATATTCTGTAAACATAATTAAAAGGCAACGAATTCCAGTTTGTTCAGAAACTGTTTCAGCTTGAAGACATATTTCTTTTAAAGGCACACTATGCAACATTTTTCAGTTAATTAATGTGTTCCATAACGTTATGGATGATTAAATGAGTCATTTCAGGTTGAACAAAGGTATTCTCGGCCGCCCTGGTGGTCTGTGGGGGAAATACTGCACTTGCAATTGCAGGAGCACCGACCCGCACCCACAGGCTCAGAAGTCTCGCGAGAGTCAGTCTTGCTTTACGGCGAGAACTGCTACACCCCCCAGTTAAAAGCATTCTCGTTGCTAGCACAGTGGCGATCTTTGTGCAGTTATGCTACGTTCACGCAGCAAAAGCAGCAAAATCACGTCTGCTGCTTCATTTTTGCTGCTTCTACCAGTTAGTTCTGACGCGTGGCTGAAGCAGCTTTGCTGCTCTGCCTGCGCGGTGCAAAAGTGTGTCTGGCGCGTTGGGCGGAGCTTCACTATCCTTTCTCTGCCTTGCAGCTATATTTGCTGTGATCAGTGGGAATAAAGTAGTCTTAATATGTTTTTAAGTGAGAAAATACACCTGAAAACGTAATCAGTGCCGTCAGTTCATTCAGATTATTATCCTGCCTTCAATATTTTTTCTGTCGGAGCCGCTCAGACCCCCACATACCAGCGGGGCGCCGACAGTAGGAATCCCTTCATCAGCAGCCTCTGGCCGGGTCGCCTCCTCGCGGTTCACGGCGGCAGCTGGTAGGTGTTTTTCATCTAAATAATCCAAACTGCATATTCTGCCGGCAGATTTCTGCATTTTAAGTTAATTTAGGCGTCAATAAACTGTTTAAGAGTAGTGATCATCAGCGCTGTGTCTCTCTCCCTGCGTTAAACGCGCCCGACGCGCTGCTTCAGCTGCTCAGATGCGCTGCGCCTGCTGCTCAAAACGCGCCGCGGGACCTTTTGCTGCGCCTTGACGCGCGTCAACCATTGACTTTGCATGTAAACTCGCTGCTTCTGTCGCGCCAGCTACGTCCAGTGTGAACGCAGCATTAGTCATTCGCTGCTAAGCTCAAAACAACCGCGCCTGGCTTGACGGAGAAACCAGGAGAACAGCTGAGCATATTTACGACAGTGCACTTTTACTTTTGCCCTCTGGGGGGAGCCTCACTGGAAAATCAACACCGGTTGCATAGTGTACCTTTAACTAATTCAAGCAACACTATTACTTAATGTAATGAAGACATTAGATTCAGGTAATCAGATATTAATAATTGAAGCATTTTGCAATATTACAAACCCATTCTCATTCATCTATAAAAAGAGATGTGCTTCACGTTAAGTCTATTATTCTGTCTTTTCCTTTTTATCACATTTGAGCCTTAATTCTGTCTGTCTGAGATGTTTCACCATGTGAGAGATCAGAACTGAATCAATTAGCTCTGTGCACACAGACCTGCCATTAAAGCTGATTCTATAGACACCTTTTATTTTTTTAATCTCTGTTAATCTCTTCGTTTCAGCTCAGGCAGAAGAATTGATGACAGTTAAAGCCAAGGTGGACATCACTGAAAACCAGGTGGAGGCTCTGAAGAGAGAAGGAGAAGGTCTGTGAAGAAAACCTACATTGAAATATTTTCATCACTTTGATGTTGCCCTTTAATAAAGTAATGATGATGATGATGCATTTTAGATGTGGAATAACAGGCAAACCAAAGCAATACCTCAGAGTCAGTCATCCAAACACTGTTCTTTGTATTTCAGCTCAGGCAGCAGAACTGGTCACAGTTAAAGTCAAAGCCAACGTTACTGCAGACCATGTGGAAGCTCTGCAGAGAGACGGAGAAGGTCTGTGATCATTATCACTGAAAGTCTCACTTATATAACATGAATTTTAGGTCTGGGGGGGACATCAGTAGGGTTACAATCATAATCATAGTTTATTGCTGGGAAAATTCCAGGGAAAATATGTTTTCATGTGTGGTAAAAACTTCATAACAGACAAATTTTAAAAACTATAATGTGTTTCTTTTAAAGCAGAAAATTATATGATTAAATACACATATCTCCACTTGTTTTATAAAATTATATATGATTAGGCTGCTACAATAATATACAGATCAGATGTTGGCAACAAACAGCAAATCAGGTGTAATAAAGTGACAGGAAATGAGGAAATGATTCAGCCAATGAAGTAGCTGCAATAAGACACGCCCACTAATAGCAAAAAATCTGCTCGCTTTCAAAGTCTGGCTCTGTGAGTTAAGAACCAGTTGATTCTATTGAAAAGGTTTTTTATAACCTTCTTCTTTTTATAAGACAAATCTTATAACCTGACAACAATGCACAATTGTTGCAAGGATTTTACAGTTTGAAGAAATAGAAAATGACACCATATGCTGACCGTCACAAGGATGTGCATAAAGGAAGGGCTTTATATACTGCATGCATCATTTAGGTAGTTAACATTAGATTACTTCTTTAGCTCCTTGAGTTATTTACTGTCACAGGTAGGAGCTTCGGCTAGAGAGGAGGTGTTGGAGCCGGTATGATTTAAGGAGGGCCGGCCCTCGCACGCTGAAATTAGGACCGGCCCACCGGGTTAATGCCCGCTATCACAGATTACCAGTCCAAGCCTGCTTATAACAATAATATTTCACAAACTATACCCTAATACTTCATCATCTCTGTGCAGGTTCACAACAAAACAACATTTAATGAAGCTCATTAGCTACGTTTCATTAGTTACGTCTCGAAATCCTGATTGATCAGAATAAGAATAATTGTTTTGATGCCAAAAATAGCCCAACAGATTTTACTTTCACAAGTGGAGCAGTACGGCTATCGCCATAGTGTTCCGCTTAAATTAAGCATATAAGCATCTTTATTCTAATTATGCAGGGAGTTTTACAGTTTATATGGACACTGCAATGTACGTAGAAAAGGAAAGGAAAAACAGGAAAAAAAGGAGAAAAGATGAAAGAAAGAGGAGATAAAAGGGAGATAATGATAAAACATCTTCAGTCTGTTTCATCACCTGCAAAGAGATGTAAAAAGAACAGAACAACCGAAAGACACGGTACGAAATATACAATAAAGTAACACCTAAATACTATCGCTGAAGTATCAGTAGTATTATTTAATCTGACATGTACTGAAGTGTTACCTGAAGATCAGAATATGGGCTTTCTGTATGGAAGTGAATCTCTAAGTTCCTGGAACCAAACACCTGTAGCTTATTACGAGAATGCACTTGTGCATGTAAAGTTTATCAAAAGGAAAAATGCTCAATAGTGGTTGTGAAGAGGCACCCCCCACCCCCCCCCAAAGCCCCAGACGCCCAAAGAGACCCCAAGAGCAAAGGCACCAAGGAGGGGCCAACCCAGGAAATCCGACCCCCACCAAGGGAGAAGGAGAAATCGCTCAGAGAAAGTCCCCCAGCCACCGCAATGACGGAGCCCCGGAAGCCGCAGGGACGAGTCCGCGGGCTCCGCCGGCAGCCAGCCACCCCAAAGTGATTCCGTCCATGAGCCCCATGGATCCGAGGTCCGAGGGGAAACCCCACCCCCTAGCTGGAGCCCCAGCTGGTCCCTACGGAGAAGCTGCCAGGAATGAGCCTGTAGCCACCCGGGCATCCACCCCCAAACCCCGAGCTCCACCAGTGCACCGGCGAGCCCAGGCCAAAAAAAAGTCTCAATCACGCCTTCCCACCCTAGCGCCCCTCTCACACCACACTGTCTCTGTGAAGATGAGAAAAAAAAAGTGCGGACAAACATTCACACTTAACACTCACATCTAATAATCCCAGGACCAAAGACCCGGTGGCACCGGTTGTCGGTCCCGGGATTATTGGATGACCCAATAAGTGAACCAAAAATCCGGAATGGGGGGGGGGAGTGGTGACACTGCCACGTCAACCCATCTCGTTCCTGCTTCAAGCCCGGCCCCCCACCTCGCACCCGGACCAGACCACCCCCAGCAAAAGCCCCCCGGGATCAGGGCCCAAACACCCCACACAGGCTACCCAACCAGAGCCCCACCCTAAATAATTCACCCAGCCACTTCCTCCCCTCAATTTGCTACCCGCCCCTCCCTCCACCCTCCTTTGGGGAGAGCAGAAGTGACAGCCCCGCCATCGGCAGGCCACCCAGGCCCCGCAACAGCCGCCTGCCAAGACCAGGGACCAGGCGGCTCGCTCTTCCCCCAGGCCCCAGATTCCAGGTGGCAGCCGGAGAACAGGGGTGTGAGAAACACCTCTCTCAACCGGAATAAAGTTTCTTTCCGATCAGACGAAATCAGATTGGAATTAGCCTGACATGTTTACGTGAAACATTTTAAATCCGATCAGGCCTTCAGTCCGATTTTTTGTGGTCATGTAATGTACTGTAGCTTCTGTAATACTGTAAGAGGATTATTAGGTTAGATTAGAACATAATAGAACTCATTGGATGTAAGCAAGCAACAGTGATTTGTCAGCAATAAACACATGAAAATTAATATAATGGTTTATGGCCCAACAATGGATTTCAAATTAAAGGGGGCTGAATTTTATTGATGATAACTTCTTTGCAGATGCAATAAGGGGGTGCATTTCAGCTGATCAGAGGGATTGGTATGCACATTTTAAGACCTATTAGGTGCAGCTCAATTCTATTCAGTTTATTTCTATAGCTCCAGTTCACATCATGTCATCTCAAGGCACTTTCAAGTTCACCAGATCATCCAGTCAGATTGATTTAAAGCTTTCTATCTAAGGTGTCAAGTTTGGTGGTTTGACAGGACCCAAATGCAGATTGAAACTGAAGGAGGTTACTTGAAGATTTATTATTCAAAAGTTAAACATAAGCAAAAATCCAAAACATAAATCCACAAAAAACTGAGACATATGAAACTGGGTACACATGTGTAACCCCTCAGAACCTACAAAAAGTCTCTTGGAGCAATGCTCCAAACCCCGCAGGAAGTTGGCCATTTTGAATCAAAGCAATCGCTTAATTTTTTTACTTTCATGATGGATCTGAACGAATTCCTCCTAGAGTTTTTGAGTTACAGACTTCAAATTTACTCCAAATTGACTGTAGGTAATGTGGATCAGAAGTTAGCAAAGGAATTTTTCTACATAAAAGCATATGGGCGTGGCCAATCGCTAAATTCAACAATTTGGCATTAAAACAAAAGGGAAGCCCCAGGCCATGTTTTGATTTAAAAAATTAAAACTTGGTACACATGTGTAACCCCTCAGGACCTAGAAAAAAGTCCCCTGGAGCCATGGTCCAAACCCAACAGGAAGTTGGCCATGTTGAATGAAAGGTGTCATTTGAATTTTTTACCTTCATGACATATCTAAGCAAAGTGCTCCTACAACTTTTGAGTTACAGACTTCAAATTTACTCCACATTGACTTCAGGCATTGGGATCAAAAGTTATCAAAGGAATTTTTCTACATTAAAGGATGTGGGCGGGGCTAAGCGTCAAATGTGGTCTGTTTGCCATAAAACAAAACATAAGCCCCAGGCCATGCTTTTAGTGACAATGAAATTTGGGATTTCCAATATGTAACCCATCGAAACCTACAAAACAGTCTCTTGGAGCCATGGTCCAAAGCAAGTCGGCCATTTTGAATCAAAGTCATCAATTAGATTTGATTCAAAAGATTCAAATATTGTATCTGAGACAACTCCTCCTAGAGCTTTTGAGCTACAAACTTCCAACTTCCTGGGCCTAGAATTAAGACATAAGGAATCTTAACTTTTTTTTCAAAAGATTTTTGCAGCGACAGAGCATGTGGGCCTTGCAAAACCTCAAAAAGATGCAGATAAGGGTCAGAGCAGTGACCTGCAGACCTCTGGCATCAGTCAGAATAAACTTACAGCAGGGAACTGGAACAGCAGCAGTGACAGAATGAATTGAAACCCCGGGTCACAGTGGAGATCATATCTGTCGCAGAGGCGGGCCACACCTAGAGCTGAAATGGGAAAAAGCCCGTAGCCTGAGGTGTAGCTGTTTCCTCCAGAGCAACATGACTGAAGAAACGCTTTGTGCTTTCCTTAAGGAATTACAATTTTGCCCCTCTATCCACTTGGAGTGGGCTGCAAACTGCATATTGAGTTAATGTGAACAGCAGCAGTGACAGAATGGAGGGGAATGACAGCAGCAGGAAAAATAGTTTAATTTATAGTACTGCAGTGATGACAGTGTTTACCCTGAGCAGGGCATTACTGAGCTCTTTTTGCATACTTGGAAGAGCAACTGCAGATCTCCCTGGGCCCCATTTCTACTCTCTGTACATCCAAAATGTCACTAACCTGGCAGCCTCAGCAGTCACTTGAGTAATGTTCTGAACTGCTGGCGATGATGATGTCACAGGATCATACACAATGTGGTCAAACACGGACAATTAAATTTATGCAGTTTCCAACTGTTCAACATTCACCAAGGACTTAGACTTAGTCATTTTGTATACAAAGAGTGATCAATATGGTCAGTGTGATGCAAAGTCTGACATGATTTAGAGTCTCAACAGTTTATCAGTGTGATGGTGGTAGGGAAGAAGGTGCTGCAGAACCTGCTGGTCCTGCGTTGAACGCTGTGAAGCCTCTTCCCAGAGGGCAGCAGGGAGAACAGTCCATGGTGGGGGGGTGAAGGAATCGGGTAACGGTCAGGGCTGTGACCTGCAGACCTCTGGCTTCCTTTAGTATCATGGAGTCTGACTCTAGCAACAGTTTATCCCTGAGCTGGTCACCATCTGTTTTCTCTAGAAGTTGGTCAACTATTAGCCAATCGTCCAGATCTTGGCTAGCTCTATGAAAAATATTAATGGAATCATATGTCATTGTGATTGGGTGAGTTTTTGGGCTCTATAGTTTATTTCTTAATTTTAAAGGTTTGCGTTGCTAGTGCATATTTTCTCAGAACAAGTTGAATGCTGTTAACATCCTGTTAGAAGAAGTGGAGGAGGAGTAGAAATCCCTTGGTGTTCACCTGGACAACAACCTGGACTGGAGACACACCTGGGAAGCCGTCTGCAAGAAGGGACAGAGCAGACTGGACTTCTAGAGGAAGCTGAGGTCCTTCAGAGGCTTCAGATCTTCTATCAGTCTGATCTCTGCCTCCAGGCTTCTCCAGATCAAGTGCAAGACAGACAGACTGCTGCTTAAGAGCTTTCCTGCCTACAGCTATTAACACTTACAAAACTAAGAGTTACTGCAATATCTAAGTTCCCTTTGGATTAATTTGTATTTGTAAAAAGTATTTTTTGATTTAACTTAATTGATTTGTAACTTAATTTATGTACATGCCAAGTGGAACATAAAATATTTTATGCATATGCATGCTTTGTACATCTGGTCCTTAAATACAAAGAACATTATATAAATTTAATTTAGCTTGTTTGGCCGAATATTGTGAAATTAACACTTAAGCGATGCATGTTAGCAGCATTTCCATCCTGGAGACAGGTTAGCCTGTTTAATAATAATAATAATAATAATAATAATACATTTTATTTAACAGCGCCTTTCTAGACACTCAAGGTCACTTTACAAATAATACAAAAAATAAATAAAAAGACGATGAAAATACAAAATACAGATACAGGAACATAAAACAACAGAGAACAAAAAACAAATTATGGATAGGGAAAAGAGCAGTGTATTCACAGATAAGCGAGCTGGAACAGATGGGTTTTGAGTCTGGCTTTGAATAAGGGGAGAGAGTAAATACTGCGGAGGTCGGGAGGAAGTGAGTTCCAGAGCTGGGGAGCAGAGCGGCTGAAGGCTCTGCTCCCCATGGTGACAAGTCGAGCTGGGGGTACAGTGAGGTGGATGGAGGAGGAGGATCTAAGGGAGCGGGAGGAGGTGGCAATGTGAAGGAGGTCTGACAGATATGAAGGAGCAAGGTTAGGGATGGCTTTGAAAGTATAGAGAAGGATTTTGAATTGAATTCTGAATTGAACTGGGAGCCAAAGAGAGTGTTTCATAATAATATCATATGCTTTTCTACTTTTTCTTAGATTTCTAGAGGGATATTTTTGCATGTCTTTGTTCTCATGCATATAGGCTCATTAGAAAATATTAGATGTGTTTAATGTTTATTTTTGTTGATGCTACATTTATCTGGTATCTATCTCTTCTTTTCAGTAAAACGCCTGGCTTTCTCAGCATCTTTGTTTACATCAGGCTCAGGAAACTTTGGACCATTCAATACACACACAACTCTGGTCTTTGGGCATGTTGTAACTAATATTGGAAATGCCTACAGCCCAAGTACAGGTGCTCAGATTTTCGCTGGATATTTTACATTTATTTGTAAAGACAGAAAAGCTTAGAAGAGGCTGATATTTCTGTTTATGCTCCACAGGACTGTTCACTGCACCAGTGAGAGGAGTTTACCACTTTGAGTTTCACTTATATGGGCATGGAAGTTCTTCAAGCCCAACATCGGCTGTTTTGGTCCGAAATGGAGAGGAAATCATTGCAACATATGAAAATCAGCCCTCCGGTGGTCAGAAGACTTCTAATGGAGTCACACCGCTGTTAAATGTTGGGGATAGTGTATTTATGCGTATGCGGGCAAACTCCTGGATTCATGACAATCCAGATCATCATACCACCTTTAGTGGTCATCTGCTTTTCACCATGTAAATCAAAAGAGTTTTCTTTATAAAGATTGTCAACAAAAATTAGGTGAAAGTAAACTGCATTATGTATTGCTATTTTAGAAAGTGACTTTTTTTTAAAAATAAACTATAGAATACACATGCAGTGTGTGTGTGGATGGGGGTGGGGTGTGTTGGGGTTGCTTCTTGCCCAAAAGTGCCCTTTTGGTAGATTATCATTATCATTCCCATAAAACCTCCTCTAAAGGTGAATGAGTAATAAACTGTGACTAACTGGATGTGCTCTCTTCATCCTCTGACATGGGAGCTGGCTCGGAGCTCGTCTGCCTGGCTGTGTGTTTCCTGGACGGGGCCGCCTGTGGAGCTGGTTGACAGTTGCCTTTTGTATCTATGCTTCTTTTTCTATGTCTGCTTCTGTCTCCTTGAACCCCAGTGGGCCTCAGCAGATGGCCGCTCACACTGAGCCTGGTTCTGCTGGAGGTTTCTTCCTGTTCAAAGGGAGTTTTTCCTCTCCACTGTCGCTACAAGCATGCTTAGTGTGAGGGATTGCTGAAGAGTCAATGAGTCGATGCAATCAGCTGGTTTTCCTTAGATAGAAAACTTTGAATCAATCTGACTGGATGATCTGGTGAACTGGAAAGTGACCTGAGATGACATGATGTGAATTGGAGCTATAGAAATAAACTGAATAGAATTGAGACTTATTTGTTTGGACAAAGAGTTTCTATACTGATGACCCCAGCGTTCCATGATGTTCTTGGAAGCTCCTCATTTTTCAGAAAGGATTTTAGCTTTTGTTTGAAAACAATAATGCAGTATTGTCTAATCCATGTTCATTATTCCACCCATGTGATGGTTCTCTCATGGCTGTGGGACACAACATTATTAGTTTGTGTGTTTGTATTGCAATTTTTCTTCACCTGCCTCTATTAGGGCACAGTATCATGCTGTCCTCAATTTTTTTCTTTCTTATGCTTTGTTCGCGTGCTGAAATGTGCTATACAAATAAAATGGCTTTAAATGTCCACTGCAGTGACTGCTATGCATGGGGGAGTTGATAGGACAGGTCTAAAGTAACAACACTTATCTCATTGATTCTGTTAATAGGTAGTCAGCAGAGATATAGTCAATATTTAAAGCTGGTACCAGTGGCATCAAAAATACACACATTTGTTACATCAGAAGAAGTATAGATCCTGCAGTTTAAAAACATTCTGGTAAAAGTTGACGTATCAACTTGACCTCTTTACTCAAGTAAAACTGAAAAAGTATGCGCTCCAAAAACTACTTAAAGTATAAAAGTATAAAGTAACGTTTAAAAAAACAGCCAGATGCCGCTATATGAACTGAAAGCTCAATTTTGGACTATTTCTATAAATTCTCTGAGATAGGGCCAAGGATGAGGGAGGTCTGGTTGGTCTCCGTCTCCCGATACGCTCTCGCCTGTGTCCGACCTTTCAGACATTTCAACATCTTTTTCTGAATCCCACATTGTAGCATGGCATAGACAATTCACGTTAGCAGTTTGAAGAACACCTGCTAGCTTCTGATGGTTTCCTTTAGCTAACCAATGAGTGTTTGCGTTCTATGACTCATCCAATCACACTAGTTTTCACTAGATGTGGGTGGAGCCAATGATCTGCATTGGATGGAGCACATGACGGGAAATAGAGATTTAGAAACATTAAACCAGGGGAACCAATTAAAAATCATCAGGGTCTGAATAAAGAAAATCCTCAACCAGTAAAGATCCGCAGACATTTTTAATGATCTGTTACCTTAAACAGAATTTAACACTGACATAAAATGAGGTGTTTATGCATTCATGTTAAACATTGAATTCTCAATCAATTATCAAGGAGCTCATTCTGAGCCTGGATCCAGATTTATTGTTGATTCTGTTCATGGTGGAGAATCCTGCTTCACAGCAGCAGGTTGAGCCAAACATCCTCTAAATGTTCAGGCTCCGCTCCGGTCCGGCCAGGTCAGGATCCTCTACTGCAATCGCACCAAACACGAAAAAGAACGGCGAGAAGATCCGGTTTGTCAGATTAAAATATAGTAACAACAGATCTGTTAGGATCCTCAGGCTTGCCCACCAGAGGGCGCCCAGGATCCCCTTTTGTTGTTTGTTTCTTTCCATTAGGACTGGAGTTACTGCTGGGATCTGGAGATTACCCTCTGTCTCCAGCAGAGTGCGCCGTGGGTCTCCTTGGGCTGGAGTCTTCCTGCACACCTGTTGTTAATCCTCTCATCAGGAGACCTCCTCTTTATAAGCTCCTGCCAGACCTTGCTTCCACACCGCAGTGTTGATCTTAGTTGGTTAGCTTCCTAAGCCTCTGTTACAGATTGAATCTTAGTTGCCTCTAGTGTGAGATCAGATTCTAATCTCTCCTTTGTCTGTGCCTCACAGGAAACCTGTCTCTGGTCTGAAGCTCTGGGAGAGCTGTATCACAGGAAACCAGTCTCAAGCCTGAAGCTCTAGGTGAGCCTAACCTGCTAATCTGCCCTGGTGAGCCAACCTGAAGGTTCCTATGTGGAATCACCCTGAAGAATCCTATGTGGATATTCCCTGTTGTTCTCTGCAGTGAGCTGGAAGCTCAGATCAAGGTCTGCCATGCTAAGCCTGAAGCTAGATGCTTAGCTTCCCATGAACTCTGCTAACCAACAGTCTCCAGTCCCAGTCAAGACTTTAGTGAACCAGCCCTGAACCTGTTCCAGAACTCATTCTTTATCGTGTGCTTGTGTTCCATAATAAACTCTGTTGAACTTTTACCCAGTTTCCGTGTGTGTTCTGCATTTTGGGCTTAATTCAGATACCCATCATGACAGAACACTGCAGCCAAACACAAAGCCCAGCAGATCACCTCCGTCGGTGGATTGAGGAACGGGACGCTCAGATCCATGGACATTCACAAACCCTCCGTGAGTTACAGCTGAATCAAACACTCGCTAGCCGCTTGGATAATGCTAACGCCACGTCAGCGGCACGTCCTGCTCCGAATTCACTTCCGTCTCCTAGGTCACCGGCAATGACGTCACTTCCCAGTCAAGATAATAATCCTCCTTTCTGGTCAGAACCCAGTCCGTCGTTTTCTGCACTCAGCCCTTCTCTGCCTGAGAGATTTTCCGACAATCCAAGTAAGCTCAGGAGATTTTTATTTCAGTGTCAGTTGTTTTTTGGTTTTCACAATTCTAGTTTTCTTTATGATAAGGATAGGATAGCTTTTGTCGTTTCTTTTCTGTCTGGTGAAGCCCTTGAATGGGCGGAGACCAGATTTCCACCTAAAATTAGAATAAACTGTACATATCAGAAATTCATCCAGGAGTTTGAAAGGACTTTTAATCAGGTCACAAATAAATCCTGTGTTTCTAGTGGACTATTCGAAATGAAACAGGGAAATAGATCCGTTGCCGAGTTTTCTTCTGAGTTCCAGGAAAGAGCAGCCGTTTCTGGGTGGAACGAGTCTGCGCTCAAGACCACTTATCTCTTAGCTCTGAACGAACCCGTCAGAAACGAGCTTTCATTTTACGTCGAGCCAGCTAACCTTGAGTACCTCATAGAACTAGCCATTGGGTTAGACATAGCACTACAAACCAGATCCATTTCCCTTCAGCGCCAGGTTAGTCTCTGCTCACATATACTCGACCCTCACTTAGCTCCGTCTGTCAAAGGACTCAAATTAGGCCCACAAGTTAAATTTCAAACTACTAGACTTCCCCGCCAGCCTGATCAGACGCCTGAACCTGTCACTTTCGTTCCTGAATCCGTTCCCATGCCCGATTCACTAACCACTGAATTTGTAATCCGTTCTGGAACTCTTATTTTTCAACCGGGTAATTTGTCGCCAGATTCAATTAGTAAACCAGTTAGCTTAGCTCCAAAGACCCCTCGGCGTAAGAAAAGGCGTCGCCTTAAGTCAGCTCTGTGCCGTCCAGAGACCCCTGAGTCTGCTCTGTGCCGTCCAGAGACCCCTGAGTCTGCTCTGTGCCGTCCAGAGACCCCTGAGTCTGCTCTGTGCCGTCCAGAGACCCCTGAGTCAGCTCTGTGCCGTCTAGAGACCCCTGAGTCAGCTCTGTGCCGTCTAGAGACCCCTGAGTCTGCTCTGTGCCGTCCAGAGACCCCTGAGTCTGCTCTGTGCCGTCCAGAGACCCCTGAGCCTGCCCTGTGCCATCCAGAGACCCCTGAGTTGAAACTTAAGAGGGCTTCAGAATGTGGAGTTGGTGAAGATATGCCTCCAAGAGCCCCTCAGCAGAGGCCACAAACCGCCAAGAGCCCTCTGCAGACACCTCAAGCCACCTCAGAGACTGAACATGTGCCTCCTTGGGTGGTCTCCCCTGTTCCTGAGATGGAACCACAGTCGCTGGTTTCTCCTGTTCCTGAGGTGGAGCCACAGTCGGTGGTTTCTCCTGTTCCTGAGGTGGAGCTACAGCCGGTGGTCTCCCCTGTTCCTGATGAAGAGCCACAGTCGGTGGTTTCTCCAGTTCCTGAGGTGGAACCACAGTCGGTGGTTTCTCCAGTTCCTGAGGTAGAACCACAGTCGGTGGTGTCTCCTGTTCCTGAGGTGGAGCCACAGTCGGTGGCCTCCCCTTTTTCTGAGTTGGAACCACAGTCGGTGGTCTCCCCAGTTCCAGATGTGGAGCCGCAGTCGGTGGGCTCCTCAGTTCCTGTCCAGGAGCCGCAGGTGGCGGTCTCCTGTGGGCCTGCTCCTGGGACGCGGTCGGTCGTCCTCCCTGTTCCTGATCCGGAGCTGCAATCGGCGGGCTCCCCTGTTCCTGATCCGGAGCCGCAATCGGCGGGCTCCCCTGTTCCAGATCCGGAGCCGCAATCGGCGGGCTCCCCTGTTCCAGATCCGGAGCCGCAATCGGCGGGCTCCCCTGCTCCAGAGCCGCAATCGGCGGGCTCCCCTGCTCCAGAGCCGCAATCGGCGGGCTCCCCTGCTCCAGAGCTGCAATCGGCGGGCTCCCCTGCTCCAGAGCCGCAATCGGCGGGCTCCCCTGCTCCAGAGCCGCAATCGGCGGGCTCTCCAGTTCCAGACCCGGAGCCGCAATCGGCGGGCTCCCCTGCTCCAGAGCCGCAATCGGCGGGCTCCCCTGCTCCAGAGCCGCAATCGGCGGGCTCCCCTGCTCCAGAGCCGCAATCGGCGGGCTCTCCAGTTCCAGACCCGGAGCCGCAATCGGCGGGCTCCCCTGCTCCAGAGCCACAATCGGCGGGCTCCCCAGTTCCAGACCCGGAGCCCCAATCGGCGGGCTCCCCAGTTCCAGACCCGGAGCGGCAATCGGCGGGCTCCCCTGTTCCAGTCCGAGAGCTGCTGTCGGCGGTCTTCTCAGAGCCTGTTCCAGCACCACAGTCGGCGGTCACCACAGAGCCTGTTCCTGAGCCGCCTAAGAGGGGACAGGGTACCCCATGGGGGTACCTTCTGAAGGTTGGGCGTCATCCTCCTGAGAAGCTGCCTCACCTCCTGCCCCGCGGCTGGCCCCCAGAGCGTCGGCTTCGCCTTCGGCCCTGCGGCAGAACCCCGGAGCGTCAGCTTCGCCTCCGACCCCGCAGTCGGCCACCTAAGACTCTGCTCTGTTACCGGATCCTCGGCCGGCCTCCAGAACCTCAGCCATGCCTCCGGCCCGGCAGTGGTCCTCCTAAGACGCTGCTTCGCCTCCGGCCCAGCGGTAGGCCCCCTGAGAATCGGCCTCGCCTCCGTCTCAACAGTTCGACCTCCTGAGCAGCTGCTACGCCTCAGCTGCCGGTCCATCAGCCAGCCACTGGAGACTCTGTCCCGCTGCCGGTCCCTCGGCCGGCCACCTGAGACTCTGTCCCGCTGCCGGTCCCACGACCTGCCACCGGAGACGTTGCCCAAGAAATTTTCTGGGTTTTCTTTTGTTTTCATCCACCGTAAGTGGATCATTTTCTGTTCTGGACTTTGCTTTTGTTTTTGCCCTCCTGGCCTGTCTCCTCCATTGCCCACTCTGGGTGGGTTGTTTTTTGTTTTCTGGACTCTGTTTTTTGTTCCTGGCCCTCCTTGCCTTAGTGCCCCCTCCGCCCACCCTGGGTGGGTTGTTTTTTGTTTATTCTTGTTGGATTTTTTCAGGGGGCGTCTGGAATCCGCCCTTGAAGGGGGGGCTCTGTTAGGATCCTCAGGCTTGCCCACCAGAGGGCGCCGAGGATCCCCTTTTGTTCTTTGTTTCTTTCCATTAGGACTGGAGTTACTGCTGGGATCTGGAGATTACCCTCTGTCTCCAGCAGAGTGCGCCGTGGGTCTCCTTGGGCTGGAGTCTTCCTGCACACCTGTTGTTAATCCTCTCATCAGGAGACCTCCCCTTTATAAGCTCCTGCCAGGCCTTGATTCCACGCCGCAGTGTTGATCTTAGTTGGTTAGCTTCCTAAGCCTCTGTTACAGATTGAATCTTGGTTGTCTCTAGTGAGAGATCAGATTCTAATCTCTCCTTTGTCTGTGCCTCACAGGAAACCTGTCTCTGGTCTGAAGCTCTGGGAGAGCTGTATCACAGGAAACCAGTCTCAAGCCTGAAGCTCTAGGAGAGCTTAACCTGCTAATCTGCCCTGGTGAGCCAACCTGAAGGTTCCTATGTGGATTATCCCTGTTGTTTTCTGCAATGAGCTGGAAGCTCAGATCAAGGTCTGCCATGCTAAGCCTGAAGCTAGATGCTTAGCTTCCCATGAACTCTGCTGACCAACAGTCTCCAGTCCCAGTCAAGACTTTAGTGAACCAGCCCTGAATCAGTTCCTGTGTTTCATTCCTTGTGCTTGTGCAAATAAACTCTGTTGAACTTTTACCCAGTTTCCGTGTGTGTTCTGCATTTTGGGCTTAATTCAGATACCCATCATGACAAGATCGGTAACTACAAATTAGAACATAACTCTTCTATATTTCAAAAAACTAACACCGTTTATTTCAAAGACTGGATGCAAACTATTGGTTCTTCAACAGACCAGGAAGCAGATTTCTCATCTCCATCAGAAACTGAACATCTGCTGGATGCTGATTTGTTAATCTGTCACAGTGTTGTGGTCAAGACCACCTAACCCGAGACCGAGTCAAGACCAAGACCAGCGCCAGTATGTGACAATGAAATGTGAAACATGATCAAAATCAATAAAATTGATCTAAAAGACCCACATTCACATAAAACACCTAGATATTTAGCACACAGAACTGCACTAAACATTAACATCTTTATTTAGTACTTCTGTGTAGTAATCACAGAATTTCAAACAATTAATCAAAGTCGATCAAAATAGTATTTTCTCTGCCGTTCATGAACAGTACATACATTTATGTTGTTTTTAAATGTGCTATTTCAAAACAATGTGCAAAATTCTGTAAAATGTGTAAAACTGAAAAAATGCCAATCATTTCTCTTGTTTCTCTCTCATATACAGATTAAAGCTATATTATATAACTTTTCTTAAATAAATCTATATCTGTCAACAAGTTGGTAAATATGTTATGAGACAGATAATTTGTTGAAAAACATTAATTGATCTCCTTCCCTTCCTCCCTGAGCTACTGACATCTGCAGAAATACAAACCCCACTGAACCCCACAGGCACAAAAGCCTGACTGACTGTTTTCAGTTCTAAGACCCTGTTGCAGGATCAGATGGTTTGTTTTGACCAAGCGGTGTATTTCTCTAGTTAGTACTGGGAACATGGAGAAAAGGCAGAAGTGATCAATATTTTCACAGCTTGTCGGACTCATAACAAACTGTCACAAAATAAGGACTTAAATCTGTAAAAAAAAAAAAAAAGAACTACAGTATATAACTTTTATAAAGATATTTTGTTTTATCAAAGTTACATACTGCATCTTTAACTTTGCTGTTGAATGAATGTAGCAACTTATACATAACATACATAATAAAGAAATCTTACATTTAGAGGCCCAACTGCATGTGTTTCAAAAATAAAATTACACAACTGGAAGCAGTTTCATAATAGAATAAAAGAATTTTGATACAGAGGAGCTAGCTAGCTTTCCTAACATCACTTTTACACGTAGCTTACCTGTCTTTGTGCTTTCTGTCAAGGTGTCGATAAAAGTTGGTCGTAGTCCCTACCGTCTCTGACAGTGAAGCACTGCAGAACTTACATTGCGCTGTATACTTTTTTCTCAATGTTGCTTTACAAATATATTATTTTTGATTTAAATAGCCGAATTTTATAACCGATGATTTGGTCAACATCTTATCGCGTTCTCACACAACCAATTGTGACTATCAATCAAAGTGCAGCAGCCCGCGCAGGTGAAAGGAGGTGGGCAGTGGTAAAAAAACAAAAAAAGCCATGCATTTACCAATGAGACACGTTATTGCTTGGATTTGAATCCAAGCATCCAATAAAAAGAAGGATCTTAAAGAAACTCAAAATATTCCAATGATTAGCGTTATTTCCACAGTTGTTGTCTTGACCGGTCTTGAAATAAAATGCCGAGTCCTCAGCGCCCAAGACCGAGACCAGACCGAGGCCAAATGCGGTCAAGTCCGAGACGAGACCGAGACCATCAAAAAATGGTCTCGAGACCAAGACTGATCTCGAGTACTACAACACTGATCTGTCATATTAAATTAAGCGTTCATTTCTGCATGTTTTGCTCCTACTAATTTAATGATAATATGGTGCATGCTCTCCTAAAGCTTAGAGGATTGAAAAAAGTCGGAACGCAGCAATACGGGAGGAACAGCAGAGGCTGTAGGCTTTGCTTTGAGCAGTAGGTCTGGAGCGCTGCGGGGCGGAGCGCTGACGGAGGATGTGGGATTTCGGGGTAAAAGGAGAAGCGGCGCATTCCCAGACCTCTGCATTAAACCAAAGACAAGAGTAACAAGTAACATTTATTTTTAAAACGTAAGGAATAGAAAGCACAGATAGTTATGTGAAAAAGTAATGAGTAGAAGTCAGAAGTAGGAAGAACATTAAGTAATGGAGTAAAGTATAGATACCTAAAAAGCATACTTAAGTACAGTAACAAAGTATTTGTACTTTGTTACTTGAAACCTCTGATCATCTAACAGAAGATGATGAGCTCAGTGAGTCACTTACCTAGTTTAACAGTCCAGTCCATTTCTCTTGAAGGGGATGCGAACCAGCTGATGGGCTGACAGCTATGGCAAGCTAAGAATGCCACTATTCGCATCTAACTATCACGTTAAGATTGAAATTTACCCCCTAAAAGCGCTCGTTTTTCAGAAATTTCGCCACTGTTTTCGGCGTCTTTTACCAACAAGCACAACTTTTTACGTCTGTCATGATCATGGGCGTAGGTTTGCATAGGGACCATAGGGACATGTCCCTACCAAAATTTTGGAAAGACCTATTTGTCCCTACCAATAATCGGATGTGAACAACATGTTTATAATTTACTATACAGCAGCCGCTTCTTTTCCTCTCGCAGCTTCTCTGCCTGGTACCTGCAGCTGCCTGCTCTTTCCTGTCCCGTTCACATAGCAGGGCATCAACTGTGCTGCGCAGTTTAACTCTCTGATTATTCTGCCTTAAGTTCCGCCTTCTCTCTTTCTGATTGCGTGTTTTCTAGTCTGTATGTGCGCGTGTGCGGGTGCTTGGAGTGCGAAAAAAGACGTTAAAATAAATTAATATTGGGCTACGAAACTAGTCCAAATTAAAAAAAATATTATCTACGCTAAAACAGGCGAAAGCTTCTGATTGGAGTTCTGTAAAGAAGCAGGAGAGAGTTTCATTGATTTGTGGAACTTGAGAAATGTAAGTTAAAAACGTTATGATTTATTTTATTTTATCTTTTAATCAGATAGCCAAAGGCTCCTTAAAGAAGATCTTTTATGAAATGAAACCAGGTGAAACAGAAACGTTTAAACGTTTCCTTTGGAGGAGTTCTGGATGGAGAATATTGACAGACAAAAACTTTTTTTTTTTACTTCTTAAATGCTAATATTTTTTACAATCTTGGTATAATTCCTGCTCTAAGTGGGTTACTCTGTCAGCTAAAGGCACATTTTAGTGGCCCTATACTCCAGTTAACGATTAATCAATTACTAAATTAGTTCCAATTATTTAAATAATTTGTTAATATGATTAATTGTTTCAGCCATAGATCAAATACATGAAATTAGCTACACAGAGTAACTACAGCCCAGATGTACAACTTCTAATATTAATAGTTTAAATGCTCAGTGTCAGTTCCTCTTATAGTTCCAGTGCTCATGTAAATACAATACATTTATTTGCCGTCCCTTGAATGTATTATTTTGCATAATCCAGAGAGAGCATATTAGATAAAAAAAAATAAGAGTGGGTTTTACCTCTGCACAATTCTATATCTTCAGAAGAAAACACAGGATAAATCCACATATTCTAGACTATATTTGGTTAAATAGACACTGTCTTAGTCGCAGGTAAATTTAAATGCAATCCTTTTCAAAGTGGAAAAAGTCCTAATTCCACATTCATCAGAGCCAGTGATGCTTTAAATATTGATAAACAGCATCTAGTACATGTAGTGCTTATAAGATTTGTATTAATGTAGCAAGAAATGCTGCTGTTCTCTTTAAAGGAGAAGTTCACTTTTTAACACTTTAAGCCCATTTTCTGTAGTGTCCAGGATGAAATCAAATGATCGACACCAAAATTTTGACAATTGGTCCTGTCTCTGCTTTTTGGCTCATGCAGAATCCCCCCCTGGCTGCTTCAGAATGGCTTTCATAGAGCATGTCCGATAATGTCCTTAAAACAACCTTAAACGTTCTTTTTTTAAAATATGCTACTCACCGGGTCGTCAGCGCTGTTCAATGATGTTCCAAAAAAAGTTTCGTAAAGAAAAAACGTTCCTGTAGTGTTTTATTTAGCATTTTGTAAATCCCATTGAGTTCTGTTGGAATAGTCAATATCCCTCCGCCACCGGAAACGGAAAGGGGGCCTGTTTATACAGTTGTAGTCTTTTCGCTTCACTCTGTGTACTCGAGAATCAAGAATCCACCTTTCGTATTCCATTTTCAGAGTTTTTTAAAGTGTTTAACAGAGACGTTAGCACCTCGACGTCGGAGTACACAGAGTGAAGCGAAAAGACTACAACTGTGTAAACAGGCCCCATTTCCGTTTCCGGTGGCAGCGGAATATTGACTATTCCTACAGAACTCAATGGGATTTACAAAATGCTAAATAAAACACTACAGGAACGTTTTTTCTTTACGAAACTTTTTTTGGAACGTCATTGAACAGCGCTGACGACCCGGTGAGTAGCATATTTAAAAAAAAGAACGTTTAAGGTTGTTTTAAGGACATTATCGGACATGCTCTATGGAAGCCATTCTGAAGCAGCCAGGGGGGGATTCTGCATGAGCCAAAAAGCAGAGACAGGACCAATTGTCAAAATTTTGGTGTCGATCATTCGATTTCATCCTGGACACTACAGAAAATGGGCTTAAAGTGTTAAAAAGTGAACTTCTCCTTTAAACAAAAAGAGCCCTGAAGCTCACAATAAGCATAAAAAAGAGCATGCATATTTTTTGCAAAGGACCAATGAAACTGAAGAATAGTGTCCCTACCAAAGTTGAAATCAAACCTACGCCCTTGGTCATGATGGTACCACAAGATGCGCGTTGTCTCGGTAAGAATGCGCATTCTTACCGAGACAACGCGTGTCAAATAACTAATATGATAATAATGTCCTCCCTTCTTTTCCGACAGCGAAGGCATTTGAACTGGTTGCATCCAATCGCTGATCCGAGCAGCCGGACCAAGAAAGTTCAACACAGATCTGCTTTGTGGAAAGCTCTGCACAGAGCTCTGTGTGGCATTGTTGCCAAAGTTTACTGCATTGCCGTTTCACAAAGCCTCCATTTTAGGAATATATCCACTACAATCCATTGAATCCATTTCCATGCCCGTTTTCATCGACATGCATCGCTAACAAATGTTTGGTGCTTTACAGGTATTAGATGGAACACTTCAGCAAATTTTGCAACTGAGAGGCAGCGCAGTGGTTAAAGTGACTGCATGTAATGCATAGTTTTTGCTTCAATACAGGTTAAAATCCAGGTGAGGCAGTTCGACTTTTCCCTTTATATTCTCTCTTGTCTCTAACCAAGCACGTTTCGTAGTTTGTTATTTTGAGAATATAATCCATAAATGTAGCCTACTTCACTGTTGTTTTTAACCCATCGCCATGCATTCTTTCGTTTCAAAACTTTTTACATTGTGCGAATAGAATGACAATAAAGGAGCCACTTTTGTTCCAGAAAATGTGTCTGTCTGACTTGTTTTCTGTATGTTTCCTGCATATGACTAACCTTTACCCAAGCTCATAATGCTTTCGACAGCATACGACCAACTGCTGTTACAATTAAATGTGACATCTTAGTCACATAGCAACTGTTTTCTGGATACACCCTTGTTGGTAAAAGACGGCGAAAAAAGCGGCGAAAGTGGTGCTTTTAGTGGGTGAATTTCAATTTTAACGTGATAATTAGATGACAAGAATGCCACTATTAGATGCTAATAGTGGCATTCTTGGCTTGCCATAGACAGCTGATGTGGTGCGCATCACCCAGAG
Source organism: Cyprinodon tularosa (assembly GCF_016077235.1). NCBI lineage: Eukaryota > Metazoa > Chordata > Actinopteri > Cyprinodontiformes > Cyprinodontidae > Cyprinodon > Cyprinodon tularosa. The sequence goes on from NW_024038223.1 coordinate 63,110, forward strand.
GATCCCTGGTGCTGCAGCTTCAGAGGACTTGCAGGAAGCCCATCCTGGACAGGGATTCAGAACAGGCAGGATCCAGGCATCCTAAAGCTCCAGGCAGGTTCAGAGTCTGAAAGATTCCGGAAGCGTGACCAGGCGGACACACACAGGAGCAGACGGGATCAGGAGCAGACAGGATCAGGTGCAGACGGGATCAGGAGCAGGTAGGATCAGGTGCAGACGGGATCAGGTGCAGACGGGATCAGGTGCAGACGGGATCAGGTGCAGACGGGATCAGGAGCAGGTAGGATCAGGTGCAGACGGGAT
>NW_024038224.1:0-80777 GCF_016077235.1 Cyprinodon tularosa
TGGCCCGGGCCGCAGGAATCTCCCGCTCCCCGGCTCTGGCTGTGGCCTACGTTATGTACCGCCTGGAGATGGACCTGGACCACGCCTACAGGTGCGTCGCTCTCACCTTCCTCCTGGTAGCATCATGCTGGTTCTGAGTGAGTCTTTAGGAGGAACAGAACCCAGAAGGTTCTGGTTCCCAGTGTGTCCAGTGTCTTTGTGGACAGGAGCAGATGTCTGGTCCTGACTCAGGACATCTGGAGCCATAAATGGGGGATGGAGGCCTCCTTGTTGCTCCACTGGATCAGACATCTACAGAACCTCTGATCCAGTGGAGCTTTTAATCAGGAGCTGACCTAACCCTGCTTCTTCAGACCGATCAATTAAATAGAACCCTGGACCCGGGGGTTTCTACTGGTGCCAGCCTTTAGGAAAGCAGCTCCGAGGCCTGATGTTTGGTGGCCATATTGGAGGATCTTCAGAGGTTCATGAACACTGCAACAAGAGCAGAGGAAGATCGCTCCAGATGACCTCCATGTTGCTCAGACTGTCTCTGAAGTTGTCTTCATCCTCCATCTGAGCTGCCTGTTTCTGTCCTGTCCCCTTTCTGTCCTCCATTCCTGCATTTAAGCTAAATGTAAAGCTTTGATGCTAGTAAGTGTTGGACCCGTGTGGGCCCCGGAGCCGCTGCAGGGCTCCTGGTTCTGTCTCTTTCATTCTCGCCCTGCTGTTGTTGCGGAGCAGAAATGACTCATCATGTGTGAAATGCGGTCCACTAGCAGCTCTGACCCACTTCCTCTCTGTTTCCTTATAAGGTTTGTCAAAGAGCGCCGACCCACCATTTCCCCAAACTTCAACTTCCTGGGACAGCTGCAGCTCTTCCAAAGCACCCTCAACCAGAAGGGCCCCGGCGGCGACCCGATGGCGCGGCAGCAGGAGAACCAGGGGCCCTCGGCGGATGAGACAGTCAGCAGGTCTTTGTGCAGTCAGAACCAGAACTATCTGAGTCAGTCCGTCTCTGCGGACCCCTCACAGTCCAGATGCTCACTACTCCATGACAGTGGGAAGCAGCAGGGGCCACAGACTCTGGATCAGAACCACCAGTGCAGCAGGGGCCCTCATGAGGCCCAGAGCACATGTCTACAATTCCCATTAGGTACTGCTTCCCTCCTAGAGAGACGGAAAAGCCTCTCCCTCTCTTTGAGGCCCCTGGGGACCTGCACCCCCCCTCTGGCCAGCAGCAGTCCTCAGTCTGCAGGGGCCCCGCAGCCAGAGGAGGTGCTCAGGGGCCCCTGCCATAGCCAAAGCCCAGTGAAGGTGCGGGGCCCGCTGTCCCCATTCAGCCTCTCCCTGAACAAGCTGCTGGAGTGGGGGGAGAGGTTGCTGCTGGGGGGCCTGTTTGTCCCCCCTGTGAGGATGGGGCAGCCTTCTCTGTCCTACAGATACTGAGGGGGCGGGTCTTTGCATGTTCCCCATATCATTTCCTGTTCCTCATCATTTCCCCTCAGCTGAATGTCAACGGATTCCTGACAGTCGGTTGCTTCTGTCTGCAGACATTTTGCTCCACAGCTTCATATCTATTAAAGATTTTCCTCCAAACAAGTCTTGGTGTCTTTCTCTCTCCCAGTTAGCTCCTTTCTCACTCCCAGTTAGCTCCTTTCTCACTCCCAGTTAGCTCCTTTCTCTCTCCCAGTTAGCTCCTTTCTCACTCCCAGTTAGCTCCTTTCTCACTCCCACTTAGCTCCTTTCTCTCTCCCAGTTAGCTCCTTTCTCACTCCCAGTTAGCTCCATTCTCACTCCCAGTTAGCTCCTTTCTCACTCCCAGTTAGCTCCTTTCTCTCTCCCAGTTAGCTCCTTTCTCACTCCCAGTTAGCTCCTTTCTCACTCCCAGTTAGCTCCTTTCTCACTCCCACTTAGCTCCTTTCTCTCTCCCAGTTAGCTCCTTTCTCACTCCCAGTTAGCTCCTTTCTCACTCCCAGTTAGCTCCTTTCTCACTCCCAGTTAGCTCCTTTCTCTCTCCCAGTTAGCTCCTTTCTCACTCCCAGTTAGCTCCTTTCTCACTCCCAGTTAGCTCCTTTCTCTCTCCCAGTTAGCTCCTTTCTCACTCCCAGTTAGCTCCTTTCTCACTCCCAGTTAGCTCCTTTCTCTCTCCCAGTTAGCTCCTTTCTCACTCCCAGTTAGCTCCTTTCTCACTCCCAGTTAGCTCCTTTCTCACTCCCAGTTAGCTCCTTTCTCTCTCCCAGTTAGCTCCTTTCTCACTCCCAGTTAGCTCCTTTCTCACTCCCAGTTAGCTCCTTTCTCACTCCCAGTTAGCTCCTTTCTCACTCCCAGTTAGCTCCTTTCTCACTCCCAGTTAGCTCCTTTCTCTCTCCCAGTTAGCTCCTTTCTCACTCCCAGTTAGCTTCTTTCTCACTCCCAGTTAGCTCCTTTCTCACTCCCAGTTAGCTCCTTTCTCTCTCCCAGTTAGCTCCTTTCTCACTCCCAGTTAGCTCCATTCTCACTCCCAGTTAGCTCCTTTCTCCCTCCCAGTTAGCTCCTTTCTCTCTCCCAGTTAGCTCCTTTCTCACTCCCAGTTAGCTCCATTCTCACTCCCAGTTAGCTCCTTTCTCTCTCCCAGTTAGCTCCTTTCTCACTCCCAGTTAGCTTCTTTCTCACTCCCAGTTAGCGCCTTTCTCACTCCCAGTTAGCTTCTTTCTCACTCCCAGTTAGCGCCTTTCTCTCTCCCAGTTAGCTCCTTTCTCTCTCCCAGTTAGCTCCATTCTCACTCCCAGTTAGCTCCTTTCTCACTCCCAGTTAGCTCCTTTCTCTCTCCCAGTTAGCTCCTTTCTCACTCCCAGTTAGCTTCTTTCTCACTCCCAGTTAGCTCCTTTCTCACTCCCAGTTAGCTCCTTTCTCACTCCCAGTTAGCTCCTTTCTCACTCCCAGTTAGCTTCTTTCTCACTCCCAGTTAGCTCCTTTCTCACTCCCAGTTAGCTCCTTTCTCACTCCCAGTTAGCTCCTTTCTCACTCCCAGTTAGCTCCTTTCTCACTCCCAGTTAGCTTCTTTCTCACTCCCAGTTAGCTCCTTTCTCACTCCCAGTTAGCGCCTTTCTCACTCCCAGTTAGCGCCTTTCTCACTCCCAGTTAGCGCAGAAAAATGGTGCAAGAAATGTCCTTTTCCAAGACCTGGTTTAGCTCCAAGGCTAGGCTAACTGCATGCAGCGAGGCTAACTGCATGCAGCTAGGCTAACTGCTCGCAGCGAGGCTAACTGCTTGCAGCTAGGCTAACTGCATATAGCGAGGCTAACTGCATGCAGCTAGGCTAACTGCTTGCAGTGTGCCTAACTGCTTGCAGCTAGGCTAACTGTGCAGCGAGGCTAACTGCATGCAGCGTGGCTAACTGCTTGCTGCTAGGCTAACTGCAGCCAGCTAAGCTAACTGCTTGCAGCTAGGCTAACTGCATGCAGCGAGGCTAACTGCGTGCAGCGAGGCTAACTGCATGCAGCAAGGCTAGCCAGCTCGCTAACTGCGTGCAACGAGGCTAACTGCATGCAGCGAGGCTAACTGCTTGCAACTAGGCTAACTGCGTGCAGCCAGGCTAACTGCGTGCAGCGAGGCTAAATGCATGCAGCTAGGCTAACTGCGTGCAGCGAGGCTAACTGCGTGCAGCTAGGCTAACTGCGTGCAGCTAGGCTAACTGCATGCAGCTAGGCTAACTGCATGCAGCGAGGCTAACTGCGTGCAACTAGGCTAACTGCGAGCAGCTAGGCTAACTGCATGCAGCGAGGCTAACTGCGTGCAGCGAGGCTAACTGCACGCAGCGAGGCTAACTGCACTCAGCGAGGCTAACTGCACGCAGCGAGGCTAAGGCTTTATACTGCCTCCCTGCCTCCTTTTTCAGCTGGGACTGATTTAAAGCACTTTGTAGAAAAGGCAAAGAAGAATGAACAACCTGGGATTCACATGGAAAATAATAGAATATAGTCTATTTTATTATGTTTAATTTGCATAGTTGCTATTAAATAAGCAGATTCTGAAAATTAAATAGAAAATAAATAGTTTTATATATTAAAATCTAAAGTTGACTAATACCCCCCCCCCGGAGAAAACACCACCAGCGCCCACTGCCACCTTAGATCAACAATGGCAGATGGTACAGTCATATGAAAAAGTTTGTGCATCCCTATTTCTAAATATTTGGGTGTTTCCAGCAGCTATTTCAGTTTGATATATCTGATGACTGATGGATCAATACTGAATATTTCAGCATTGAATTGAGGTTTAATGGACCAACAGAAAATGTGTAGTACTCATTAAAACTAAATTTGACAGGTGCAAAAATGTTAGCACCTTAGCAAAAAACAGACATTAATATTTAGTAGAACCTCTTATTGCAAAAACAACAGCCTCTAGTGGCTTCCTGTAGCTTTGAACGAGTTCACTGAGTATCCCAATAGGATGAAGGCAGTTTAGCGGTACCCTTCTATTACTTGAAAAGCCTAACTATCCAGTTCCAGTTAGTCTTACCTATTGCGTGCCGTGAAAAAGCACCTCTGCGGGTACAGTCCTGCTCTCACTATACATCTCATCAATCCCACAGGCGCTCCTGTGGAATAGGGACGAAGGAACCCGCACAGCGGTAAAGACCGCAAATCCCAGAACCCACCTACATGCAATGAAAGACCACTGAGCTAGATGTGAGCTTAGATCTACCTGTTTGATCATTGCGCAAACTCCCTTGCTGAACAATAATTCCAGTCGCACTCAGAAAACTAACCTATTCTACTCCTACTGAGATTCTTGGCAACATATATCTTTAAGGACTCTGCTGATATTGATTTGGAATTCCATGCGCGGCAATCACATTTTACCCACGATGTCCCCCAGCGTGCCAGCAAATGGGGGGGCAACGCAGCAGCACAACCGCCCCCAAAGCATGAATGAACCACCTCGCCACTAATAATGTCTACAGCGAGTAGCATACAGGGTTTTCTGATAACCGACACCTATGTAGAACACCTTATTTTTTATGACAAACAACTCAGGTCTTTTTGTTTCCAGATCAGTCCACAGGACCTTATTCTAAAATAAAGCTGGTTTGTCAAAATGTGCTTTTGGCAAACCTCAAGCGATTCAGTTTGTGGCGTTCTTAAGAAGAAAAGCCTTACTGGATTCTCAATCACTTCTCTTTACCACCATCCAGCCTCTGTCCAGGTGCACACAAGCACAAATAGATACCCAAACATCTGCACCGATAGACCAACAGCAAAGCAGGATGATAGCTGCCCTTGTCCTGTAGGTGGTCCTGTGGAGATGGGAGGTGGTCTGTGGGATGAGGAGGTTCTGTGGGAATGTGGTGTTCCTGTGGGATGGAGGTGGTCTGTGGGATGGAGGTGGTCTGTGAGGAAGGAGGTGGTCTGTAAGGTTAGGAGGTGGTCTGTAGGGATGGAGTGGTCCTGTGGGGATGGAGGTGTCTTTGGAGGTCTGGGGGATGGAGGAGGTCTGTGGGATGGAGGTGGTCTGTAGGTTGGAGGTGGTCTGTAGGTTGGAGGTGGTCTGTAGGTTGGAGGTGGTCTGTGGGATGGAGGTGGTCTGTGGGATGGAGGTGGTCTGTGGGATGGAGGTGGTCTGTAGGTTGGAGGTGGTCTGTGGGATGGAGGTGGTCTGTGGGATGGAGGTGGTCTGTGGGATGGAGGTGGTCTGTGGGATGGAGGTGGTCTGTGGGATGGAGGAGGTCTGTAGGTTGGAGGTGGTCTGTGGGATGGAGGAGGTCTGTAGGTTGGAGGTGGTCTGTGGGATGGAGGTGGTCTGTGGGATGGAGGTGGTCTGTGGGATGGAGGTGGTCTGTAGGTTGGAGGTGGTCTGTGGGATGGAGGAGGTCTGTAGGTTGGAGGTGGTCTGTGGGATGGAGGTGGTCTGTGGGATGGAGGTGGTCTGTGGGATGGAGGCTGTCTGTGGGATGGAGGCGGTCTGTGGGATGGAGGCGGTCTGTGGGATGGAGGAGGTCTGTGGGATGGAGGTGGTCTGTGGGATGGAGGTGGTCTGTGGATTGGAGGTAGTCTGTGGGATGGAGGTGGTCTGTAGGTTGGAGGTGGTCTGTGGGATGGAGGTGGTCTGTGGGATGGAGGTGGTCTGTGGGATGGAGGTGGTCTGTGGATTGGAGGTAGTCTGTGGGATGGAGGTGGTCTGTGGGATGGAGGAGGTCTGTGGGTTGGAGGTGGTCTGTGGGATGGAGGTGGTCTGTGGGATGGAGGTGGTCTGTGGGATGGAGGAGGTCTGTGGGTTGGAGGTGGTCTGTGGGATGGAGGTGGTCTGTGGGATGGAGGTGGTCTGTGGGATGGAGGTGGTCTGTGGGTTGGAGGTGGTCTGTGGGATGGAGATGGTCTGTGGGATGGAGGTGGTCTGTGGGATGGAGGTGGTCTGTGGGTTGGAGGTGGTCTGTGGGATGGAGGTGGTCTGTGGGATGGAGGTGGTCTGTGGGATGGAGGTGGTCTGTGGGTTGGAGGTGGTCTGTGGGATGGAGATGGTCTGTGGGATGGAGGTGGTCTGTGGGATGGAGGTGGTCTGTGGGATGGAGGTGGTCTGTGGGATGGAGGTGGTCTGTGGGATGGAGGAGGTCTGTGGGTTGGAGGTGGTCTGTGGGATGGAGGTGGTCTGTGGGATGGAGGTGGTCTGTGGGATGGAGGTGGTCTGTGGGTTGGAGGTGGTCTGTGGGATGGAGGTGGTCTGTGGGATGGAGGTGGTCTGTGGGATGGAGGTGGTCTGTGGGATGGAGGAGGTCTGTGGGATGGAGGTGGTCTGTGGGATGGAGGTGGTCTGTGGGATGGAGGTGGTCTGTGGGTTGGAGGTGGTCTGTGGGATGGAGGTGTCCTGTGGGATGGGAGGTTGGTCTGTGGGATGGAGGTGGGCTGGTGGGATGTGAGGTGGTCTGTGGATGGAGTTGGTCTGTGGGATGGAGGTTGGTCTGTGGGATGGGGAGGTGGATCTGTGGGATGGAGTTGGTCTGTGTATGGTATGGTGGTAGCTGTGGGATGGAGGTGGTCAGTGGGATGGTAGGTGGTCTGTGGTATGGAGGAGGGTCTGTAGGGTTGGTAGGTGGTCTAGTGGGATGGAGTTGGTCCTGTGGGATGGAGGTGGTCTGTGGGATGGAGGTGGATCTGTGGATATGGAGGATAGCTGTGGGTATGGGAGGGTGGTCTGTGGGTATGAGGCGGTCTGTAGGTTGGAGTGGTCTGTGGGATGGAGGTGGTCTGTGGGATGGAGGTGAGGTCTGTGGATGGAGGTGGTCTGTGGGATGTCCCTGACCATTCTCACCAGTTCTTCTTCCTCTGCCATCTTTGATATATTTCTATGGCCTTAGAAACCTCTTGGGCAGACCAACGCACCGTCCATGGGAGGCATATGGAGACGCTATAATCCATCCTACGAACCACACAAATGTTACCCCACCCTAATAACCGCACACAGATCCCCGTCCAATGAAATGAAACCAATCAACCCCATACCTACACAGAATCCCCCACAAATTATAAAACTCGCTGCAGATCTCTAAACTAAAAGTCTTCCCCCCATCCATCCACAACCTCTTGCTCAACCCCCCTTCTCACCACAACCCCCCACGGCCTGTGAGCCCTGACATGAACTACAGCCCCTGTCCCAGCCCCGGAAAGCGAACGTCGTACATAACGGACCTGTCTGCTAGCAATCCAAATACGGGGCGAGTATTTAACGCACCACTGTCATGGCGAGTCCGAATCAAATAGACATGGCGGGCTTTATACGATGATGGACAGAAGACTTCGAAGAGTAACGAAATCAAATGGCTGTTGCCTGCAGGGTGGAGGTCTAAAGTGAGCGACGCAACTTCACGAAAGGTCATGTATCACAGCAGAAATCGCCAGCAAAAAACAAAAATCCGCCTACGGCACCATAGCACCGCGATACAAAGTCTCGAACATCATAAAACACGGGCTAGCCACAGCACGCTGATTTGAAAATTAGGTGGACCACAACTAAGCTTCTCTTAAACATACGTACCCGCACCCGATGCACTTCAAGTAAAACGGTCCTACCCAATATGATTTCATAGGGCGATAATTATTGTTTTACCTGGGTTTCGTCTTTCGAAACAACTCCCCATAATCTCAGCTCGAATGGGAGCAGGGCATCAATACTCATTCTGACTCGCAAATGCGTACCGTCCACCCGTCCTTCAACGAACGCAACCCGTGGGCCCCCTAACCAACATTAACGACGTAATCATATGAAAGCAGCCAGGCACAAAGTACCAACACCTACCACCTGAACTGCCCCCACCCCAATGCCAACGGGATAACCCACCGTACTAACCTTTATAACCCCACCCACCCCGAACCAAATTGATCCTCCCCAATAAGTCCGCGGGGTTTAGCTGACCCTATATGAAAACCGATCCCCCAGACCCACAAAATAACGGACCCCACGCCCACACCCGAACAACCATCTAAAACCCACCTTAAGCAACTCACACACCCCCAGCACAAGCGATAGTCATCCCAACCCAAATATAAATGTACATATAAAAAAATTAAGCAGTAAAACATGATGCCCAAGCCTATATTATATCATACAGACAGAAGCAAAGTACGCCCTGGGCATACTTCTTGTGTGATTAGGGGACAAGGAGGGGGGTGCCATGATCCCTCTAAATCTGGAAGACATAGAAAAGCTTTTCCTTCAATCTCTCCACAGCTGCATAGAGGTGCGTACTGCTGCCCGCACCTTCCTCAGTCGGAGAAGAGATGCAGGTAAGGCGAGGGAAAGCAATGGGTTGCCGGGGTCAAGGCTACTGTCACCAGGTCGGGTTCGGGATGTCCGTCCCCCGCTGGCTCCCTGTTCCCGTCCTCCGGAGCTGACAGCTCAGTCCGAGTGCCCGGAGTGTTTCCGGAACTTGGTTCTATCTGCTGGACTGCAGACCCCCGTCGACCAAGAAGTCCTGACGATTTTGGAAAATCCCCCAGCAGACCGTTTTTTAGTTCATAAAAGTAGGACATAGTGGGGGGAAAAGTAGACGTCCCTGGTCCCCCAACCCAAATCAACCGATCTGAAGTTACAGTGAGTAGGATGTCTTGTTGCTAGTGATGCGTCTTATTGTGCTCGAGGCAGCTTATGGGCTTGTTGTAAACCAAACCAATTTCAGAGCACAGGCTCATCTTAAATTATATCATGATCATACCATAAAAGGAAGAAAAGCTGTGGTTTCGATTCTAGGGCTTTACCAGGATGCATTTGGGCTAATGAGAACAGTCTAATGGATGCCATTTTCAGCCCAACCAATGTACACACTAGCCTATTAGAGACCGGTGAAGGGCCAGGATACCCTATATAAGGTCATTCTATCATATCCGACCCATACGACGGCGGACCATCAGGTATCCCATCACCCCCCACACCCCACCCAACACACCCCCAGGCAACGTCGTCCCAGTCCGTACCCTCAGCCCTGCACAAGATAATCAAACATCACCACCCAAATTAGAACCAGAATTACCCTATACCCTATATACCCCTTCTATAGTCACCCTAAATACAAGAACCTGAAGCCCAGATACCCTATAGAATCATTCTAAACACCCAATTATAGACCTGAAGGACCAGATACCCTATATAATCATTCTATTCACCACTATTAGAGTGACCAGAAGGACCAGATACCCATAGAATCAATCTAGTCCACCGCTATTAGAGACCTGAAGGTACCAGAGTACCCTAAGAAAACATTCTATCACCAGGCTAATAGAGACCTTAAGGACCAGATACCCTATAGAATCATTCTATCACCTCTAGGTTAAGAGACCTGAAGGACCAGAAACCCAATAGAGACCCTTCTAGATCACCTATTTAGAGACCTGAAATTAGACCAGGATATACCTATAGAATCATTCTATTCACTCCTATAGGAAGGACCTGAAGGACCATATAACCCTATAGAACATTCTATATCATCCTATTAGAAGACCCTACAGGAACCAAATACCCTATAGAACCATTCTATCACCCTATTAGAGACCTGAAGGACCAGATACCCTATAAATCATTACGTTATCACCTATAAGATGGACGCTTAAGGACCATAAACAAAAAAAGAATCCCTACAAATCACCCTATTAGAGCCGGCTGAAGGACCAATAGCCCTAATAGAATAATACTAGTCACCCTATAGAGGACCTGAAGGACCAGATACCCTATAGAATCATTCTAACACCCTGTTAGAGACCTGAAAGGACCAAATACCCAATAGGATCATTCTAAATCGCCCTATTAGAGACCTGAAAGGACAGATACCCTATAGAATCATTCTATCACCCTATTGAGAGCCCGAGCCTGACCAGAATAACCCTCGTAAGACGCCCAATCACATCACCCTATAATAGACCTGAAGTGTACCATATACCCAATAGAATCCAATCTAACACCGCCAATAGATGACCTGAAGGACCCTAGATACCCAATAGAATCGATTCTATCACCTATTTATGAGACCCTGAAGGTACCAGAAACCCTATAGAATCATTCAATCACCCTATTAGAGACCTGGAAGACCTATATACCCTAAATAATCATTCTAAGTCACCACGCTATAAGAGACCTAGAAAGGCCCAGATACCCTATAGAATCATTCATATCACCCTATTAGAGACCGAGAAGGACCAGTATACCCTAAGAATCATTCTAACACCCTAATTAGAGAGACCTGAAGGACCAGAATACCCCTATAGAATCATCATTCTATCTACCCTATTAGAGACCTGAAGACCCGATTACCCTATAAATCTTCTATCCACCCTATTAGAGACCTGAAGGACCGAGATACCCCTATAGAACCCTTCTATTACCCCTAGTAAGAAGACCTGAAATGACCAGGATACCTCTATAGAGAAACCATTATATCACCCAATTGGAAACCCTGAATGACCAGAAACCCTATAGAAACATTCAAGTCATCCTATTAGAGACCCTAAGGACCAGATACCTCTATAGAAACAATCAAGTCACCCTATTAGAGAACCTGAATGACCAGATACCCTAGTATAATCATTCTATCACCTCTAGAAGGAGACCAGAATGTGACCAAACCACAGAAGCAACATTACTATTTTATGACGCCTATTAGATACCGAGAAGGGACCTAGCATACCAATGCGAAAAGAAAACATATCACCCTATTAGAGACCTGACGGACCAGATACCCTATAGAATCAATGACTAACGACCCTAATTAAGAGACCTTAAAGACCAAAACCCTATAGGATACATTCTCATGCACACCCTAAGTAGCGACCTGACAGGACCAGATAGCCCGTATAGGATCATTCTATCACCCTATTAGAGACCTGAAGGACCAGATACCCTATAGAATCATTCTATCACCCTATTAGAGACCTGAAGGACCAGATACCCTATAGAATCATTCTATCACCCTATTAGAGACCTGAAGGACCAGATACCCTATAGAATCATTCTATCACCCTATTAGAGACCTGAAGGACCAGATACCCTATAGAACCCTTCTATCACCCTATTAGAGACCTGAATGACCAGATACCCTATAGAATCATTCTATCACCCTATTGGAGACCTGAAGGACCAGATACCCTATAGAATCATTCTATCATCCTATTAGAGACCCGAAGGACCAGATACCCTATAGAATCATTCTATCACCCTATTAGAGACCTGAAGGACCAGATACCCTATAGAATCATTCTATCACCCTATTAGAGACCTGAAGGACCAGATACACTATAGAATCATTCTATCACCCTATTAGAGACCTGAAGGACCAGATACCCTATAGAATAATTCTATCACCCTATTAGAGACCTGAAGGACCAGATACCCTATAGAATCATTCTATCACCCTATTAGAGACCTGAAGGACCAAATACCCTATAGGAATCATTCTATCACCCCTATTAGAGACCTGAAGGACCAGATACCCTATAGGATCATTCTATCACCCTATTAGAGACCTGAAGGACCAGATACCCTATAGGATCATTCTATCACCCTATTCGAGACCTGAAGGACCAGATACCCTATAGAATCATTCTATCACCCTATTAGAGACCTGAAGGACCAGATACCCTATAGAATCATTCTATCACCCTATTAGAGACCTGAAGGACCAGATACCCTATAGAATCATTCTATCACCCTATTAGAGACCTGAAGGACCAGATACCCTATAGAACCCTTCTATCACCCTATTAGAGACCTGAATGACCAGATACCCTATAGAATCATTCTATCACCCTATTGGAGACCTGAAGGACCAGATACCCTATAGAATCATTCTATCATCCTATTAGAGACCCGAAGGACCAGATACCCTATAGAATCATTCTATCACCCTATTAGAGACCTGAAGGACCAGATACCCTATAGAATCATTCTATCACCCTATTAGAGACCTGAAGGACCAGATACACTATAGAATCATTCTATCACCCTATTAGAGACCTGAAGGACCAGATACCCTATAGAATAATTCTATCACCCTATTAGAGACCTGAAGGACCAGATACCCTATAGAATCATTCTATCACCCTATTAGAGACCTGAAGGACCAAATACCCTATAGGATCATTCTATCACCCTATTAGAGACCTGAAGGACCAGATACCCTATAGGATCATTCTATCACCCTATTAGAGACCTGAAGGACCAGATACCCTATAGGATCATTCTATCACCCTATTCGAGACCTGAAGGACCAGATACCCTATAGAATCATTCTATCACCCTATTAGAGACCTGAAGGACCAGATACCCTATAGAATCATTCTATCACCCTATTAGAGACCTGAAGGACCAGATGCCCTATAGGATCATTCTATCACCCTATTAGAGACCTGAAGGGCCAGATACCCTATAGGATCATTCTATCACCCTATTAGAGACCTGAAGGACCAGATACCCTATAGAATCATTCTATCACCCTATTAGAGACCAGAAGGACCAGATACCCTATAGAATCATTCTATCACCCTATTAGAGACCTGAAGGACCAGATACCCTATAGAATCATTCTATAACCCTATTAGAGACCTGAAGGACCAGATACCCTATAGAATCATTCTATAACCCTATTAGAGACCTGAAGGACCAGATACCCTATAGAATCATTCTATCACCCTATTAGAGACCTGAAGGACCAGATTCCCTATAGGATCATTCTATCACCCTATTCAAGACCTGAAGGGCCAGATACCCTATAGGATCATTCTATCACCCTATTTAAATGAGAACCCAGACGTGCCCCCGTGATGAACCGCCAAGTAGAATACATTCAAACACCTGCAATATGAGACGCGTGACGTACCAGAAACCCTATAGAACAATCTATCACCCTATTAGAGACTGAAAGGCCAGATACCCTATAGGAACATTCATCCCACCTATTAGAGACATGAAGGACCAGATTACCCTATAGAATCATTCTATCCCACCCTATTAGAGACTCAGAAGGACCTGGAGACTACCCTATAGAAGTCATTCTCGCGTCACGTCCTATAAGAGACCTGAAGGTACCAGATACCCTATAGAAACATTCAACACCCTAATTAGATACCCGGAATAACCAGATAACCCTATAGATCATTCTATCATCCCAATAAGAGTACACTTATAAGTGGTGCCAGTGATAAACCCTATAGGAACAATTCTAGTCACGCCAATACGATACCAGCCAGTCCACAGCACGCCCACGCGACATCGCTTACAAGATCACCCAAAAAAACCAGAAGGACCCATAAACCCTATAGAATCATACTATCACCCAAAGTCTAGAGACCTGAATGACCATATACCCTATAGAATCAGTTACTAATCACCCTATTAGAAGGACCTGAAGGACCAGGATACCCAAGACGGAATCAAACTATCACCCTATTAGAACCTGAAAAGGACCAAATACCCTATAGAAACATTCTATCCCCTATTAGAGAACAGAAGGACCAGATACCTATAGAATCAGTTCTATTCACCCTATTCGTAGACCTGAAGGACTCAGATACCCTAAAGAATCATTCTACGACCCTAGTTGAGATACCTGAAGGACCAGCATAGCCCAAGACAATCATTCTATCACCCCTAGTTATAGACCTGGAGGAACCAGATACCCTATAGAATCATTCTATCACCCACAACGCTTCCAGAGAGGTCCCTCGAAACCCTCATGGTAACATACACTCACCCTAAAGAGATGATACCTGAAGGTGACCAGATTACCCTCACACTTGACACCAACACACACCCAAATACGAGACCTTGCATGACCAATACCCTATAGAACAAACTAACAGCCGGCAACTATGTAAGAGACCAAAGAGGTGCAAGCTAGCCCTATGAGGATCCTACTATCACCCTATTAGAGACCATAGAAGTCACCATATACCCAAAGCAACAAGATCTAATCACCCAATATAGAGACCAAGAAGACCCAGATACCCTATAAACCATTCAAAGTCACACCGCTAGTTCGAGACCTGACCGTCCCAGCTATCCCACTAAGTCACCCAACTAACACTCCCTAAAAGGAGACCTGCACGGTAACCATAAAGGGCCCACAGTATAAACACTTCAATCCCCCACATAAAGGCAACCTGCCGTTGACCCCTTAACCCCACACTCCACCAACAACGACCCCCACAACTCGCCAATCGCCCTTGCCCATGTCACCCGCTCTCGTCCACAAACACACGACCCAGACGGATACTCTCCCATCATGGACCATATACCCAATCGAACACCAGACTACATCACCCTATGATATCGGACCTGACGGACCAAGAACCCAATAGAATCATACAAACACCCGTCTAAATAGAGTGATTTTCTGAGAGGACCAGATACCCTATAGAATCATTACAATCACCCTAAAGAGCCTGGAGCGACGTCAGAATCCCCTAAATAATCATTCAAGTCTACCCACGAACGCGCCCTGCAGGAACCCCAATCCCCTGAATCACACGAATCAAGGGACCCCCAACTAAAAGAGACTTGCAGGACCCTAATACCTCACTATACACAAACAAGCCCCCTCTAAGAGACCAGAAGGACGCGAGATGCCCTAAAGAAAGCATACTATCGACCCTATACAAGACCATGAAGACCATAGCCCAAGTAGAATCATTCAATCACCCTATTAGAGACCTGAATGACCATATACCCTATAGAATCATTCTATCACCCTATTAGAGACCTGAAGGACCAGATACCCTATAGAGTCATTCTAACACCCTATTAGAGACCTGAAGGACCAGATACCCTATAGAATTATTCTATCACCCTATTAGAGACCTGAAGGACCAGATACCCTATAGAATCATTCTATCACCACTCTAAAGGGCTGGAGGTTTTTTTTTGTTTTCTTCTTCTTGTTAACATTTAAATGTGCACCGCTGCTTGTCCTGCCTTTTTCCCCCCAAATTTATCTCAAGTGTTTGTTTACTACTGGATTTGATTGGTCCAAGGAGCCCATTGAGTGCTAGTCTATTTCTATTTCCGCTGTATGCTTAATTAATAAAACATTGTACAGAACATAAATGTATACACTTCGGAAAATAAACAACTTTAATTTAATCAATATACACATTGCGGAAAATATTCATTGTTTGCAGTCTAACTGAACTATTTCTATATTTTTGCCAGCCCCTGTTTTAAAAGCTTAGCTCCGCCTCTGTGGGGAAACTCCAGCTTCAGGCGGTTCAGCTTTCGGCCACACGGGGGCGCTGATCTGCGGAATCCACAGAGAGGCGAAAGTTTCTGCAGCGGGAAGGTTTTTACAGCTGATGGAGGATTTAATGACGCGTTTCAGCCATTTCCCTCCACTGTGACCCAGCTGCTGCTCCTCCAGAGGAACTGGTGTCAAACTGGTATCAAACTGGTCTCCAGACTGGGAAAGCTGGACCCAGAACTGCCTGGAAAAGTTTTCCGAGCTCGCGCTGATTGTACATCCTGTGAGACACTTATGATGATGTCACTGACACCCGTATGACCAAATAAGGGAAGGGACACATGAAACTCGGCTTTGATGCGGACCGTCTTCAGACCGGTGAGCAGCGTTTCAAATTGGACCGACTGGTTCCGACCCACCGCCCGCCTCCAGCCCGCGGCTTCAGCTCCTTTCTGGGGCCACAGAGCGAACGGCTCCGCCCTGAGAAGCTGCTCCGGTTCTAACCGGAACCAGAACCCAGGCAGCCGGACCCCGGAGGACTGAGGGGCCCCGGAGGGACCCGGTTCCTGAAAGTTGGGCAGAAAAACATGAGCTGCAAAACGGAGCGATAAAAGCGGCGGTGTTCGTGTCTGTTCGGCTTCACTTCGGCTTTCTAGGTGGGACCCGGAGACCCGGACCCGGAACACTCCCCAGAACTCGGAACCAGGATCCCAGCTGAGAAATGAGCGGAGAAGAGGAGAGACTGAAGCTGGTGGTGGTGGGAGGAGGAGGGGTGGGGAAGAGCGCGCTGACCATCCAGTTCATCCAGGTGGGTTCAGGTTCGGGTTCAGGTTCGGGTTTAACCGGGTCTGGAGGTTCTGATGTTTGTAGGGGATCCTGCAGTAGAAGTGATGCTGCTGGATGAGGGTTTGTTTAGAACCGAACCGAGTTTCCAGCAGAACTTCTCCAAAGCGAGAGGAAGAAGAACTGAAATTGATCCTGGATTTTTTTCACAGATGTAAAAAGTCCAGGTTTGAAAGTTTCTCACTGACGTCAGAAGAACCTGGACTGGTTCCATCTGGAGCTCCCCCCCCCTATGGACCCGGTTCGGTTCTGACCTCAGCCAGATGTCAGTGGGACCTCTAAACTTGCCAGATGGTTGCTTTTGTAATTAGAGTTAATTTTCCTCCAGATGACCTTTGCCCTCATGGAGGAGCGGTTCTGGTGGACCTTTGAGACGCGTGGCTGATGATGTGATCAGCGGCTCGGCGCTCTCATTAGTTCTCCTGTTTCAGAGGATCTTCAAAGGTTCCTCTAATAAACATTAGAAAGGAGGAAGCGTCCTGTGAAGCTATCCGTGATCCATCTTCTCCTCATGCTGATGATGGGCTGAGGACATGAAGACCTCAGTATTGTCTTGGTCTGAGTCGGTCCAGAACATCAGACTCTGGATCAGTTCTGGTTCCTGCACTGATCCTCATCTAGAAGATGAAGCTTGGTGTGTTTCTGGGGAGTTGGGTGGGTTAGGGTTTCTGACATCTTTGGGTCTCCTAGAAGACCAAGAGGCTGGATCATCTGGTACCACAGTGGCTTAGATGCTGCAGGACTTCAGCTGGAAGATGTTTGCTTAGAGAAGAGCAGGAAAAATCATCACACCCTGTGACCAAATATCTGTTACCTTATGAGGACAGAAGGACAATTTCACTTCCTCATGAGGAAGGTTCAGTTCTTGGGTTATGTTTAGGGTTAGGGGGTCTGGGTCGGTAAGAGGGTCTGGGTCGGTTGGGGGGGTTCTGGGTTGGTCATGTTTAGGGGGTCTGGGTCAGTTAGGGGGTTCTGGGTCGGTCATGTTTAGGAGGTCTGGGTTGGTAAGAGGGTCTGGGTCGGTTGGGGGGGATTCTGGGTCGGTCATGTTTAGGAGGTCTGGGTTGGTAAGAGGGTCTGGGTCGGTTGGGGGGGTTCTGGGTTGGTCATGTTTAGGTGGTCTGGGTTGGTAAGAGGGTCTGGGTCGGTTGGGGGGGTTCTGGGTCGGTCATGTTTAGGAGGTCTGGGTTGGTAAGAGGGTCTGGGTCGGTTGGGGGGGTTCTGGGTTGGTCATGTTTAGGGGGTCTGGGTCAGTTAGGGGGTTCTGGGTCGGTCATGTTTAGGAGGTCTGGGTTGGTAAGAGGGTCTGGGTCGGTTGGGGGGGATTCTGGGTCGGTCATGTTTAGGAGGTCTGGGTTGGTAAGAGGGTCTGGGTCGGTTGGGGGGGTTCTGGGTTGGTCATGTTTAGGTGGTCTGGGTTGGTAAGAGGGTCTGGGTCGGTTGGGGGGGTTCTGGGTCGGTCATGTTTAGGAGGTCTGGGTTGGTAAGAGGGTCTGGGTCGGTTGGGGGGGTTCTGGGTTGGTCATGTTTAGGGGGTCTGGGTCAGTTAGGGGGTTCTGGGTTGGTCATGTTTAGGAGGTCTGGGTTGGTAAGAGGGTCTGGGTCGGTTGGGGGTGATTCTGGGTCGGTCATATTTAGTCTGGGTAAGTCCTGTTTAGTCTGGGTTGGTCATGTTTAGGGGGTCTGGGTCAGTTAGGGGGTCTGGGTCGGTCATGGTTAGGGGGTCTGGGTCGGTTGGGGGGGATTCTGGGTCGGTCATGTTTAGTCTGGGTAAGTCCTGTTTAGTCTGGGTTGGTCATGTTTAGGGGGTCTGGGTCAGTTAGGGGGTCTGGGTCGGTCATGTTTAGGGGGGTCTGGGTCAGTTAGGGGGTCTGGGTCGGTCATGTTTAGGGGGTCTGGGTCAGTTAGGGGGTCTGGGTCGGTTGGGGGGGATTCTGGGTCGGTCATGTTTAGTCTGGGTAAGTCCTGTTTAGTCTGGGTTGGTCATGTTTAGGGGGTCTGTGTCGGTTAGGGGTCTAGGTCGGTCATGTATAGTGGGATTGTCCATTGAAATGAATGGACAGTCCCTTAAAGGACAGTGGGATCTAATGTGTTTGTAAACAGTCTCTAATTCTCCGCCCTGAATCTGTCCTCTAGTCCTACTTTGTGTCAGACTACGACCCCACCATTGAAGACTCCTACACCAAGGTCTGCACCGTGGACGGGAAGGAGACCCGGCTGGACAGTAAGGAAGCACCACATCACACAGCAGGTTCTGGGTCTGAGGTGTCCCTGCTCCTCGTTTGGACTCGTTTGGACCTGCAGCCTGATTCTAAGCGGCTACGGTCTTTAGAAGGGACTGGATGTGTCCCTGATTGTCCCCACTGAGGGACGCTGGTTGTATTCTGTTCTATGACCTTCCTGCCAAAGTACTCACACCCTTTAGTGTCCGTATGCTGCTACCTCACCAACACACTGAGCTCCAGGAGGTAGACCAACACCCAGACCTGCAGAACCAGAGCCAGGACCTCAGAGGACCGCTGCTCCGTCAGGCTGGAGGGAGGGAAAGTAGACTGGACTGAAAAGCAGCTTTCTAGCCTTTCCACAGATCCTGAACTTTGACTAGGCCATTCTGATCCACCTCTGATCTAAACCATCCATAGCATCTCACGCTGGATGTTCAGAAACCTTCTCCTGCTGGGAGTTGAACCCAGAACCATGCTGGATCCAGCAGAGCTGCAGGACCAGTGTTAATTTCATCAGCTTTTTAAATTTAGTCTTAGTCTTAGTCTTAGTCACAGTGACAAAAATCTATTTTAGGCTTAGTCAAATTTTTGTCATTTTAGTCAACACTGTAAATAATAGAAATTCTCCACACTCAGCTTCTCTTTTTCTCTATTTTATTTATATCACACTGTGCAGAATAAAACTTCACTGCTTCTCTTTTTAACATATTTCCCTCTGCAACCAGTGAACCTTCAGTCAGATGGTTTCATCATATCTACAGTCTTCATCCTCAGACTTCCCTTCCTCCCCCAACAGCTGATCTGGCTGTGATGTCACTGTGTCAGGAATCTAAACGATTAATATCCTGCGTGTCCCGGGCCCGTGACATCATCAATGATACCCCACCCCCCCACCATGGACTGTTCTCCCTGCTGCCCTCTGGGAAGAGGCTTCACAGCATTCAATGCAGGACCAGCAGGTTCTGCAGCAGCTTCCTCCCGCTGCGGGGCCACCCTTTCCTCCCGCTGTGGGGCCGCCCGTTCCTCCCGCTGTGGGGCCACCCTTTCCTCCCGCTGCGGGGCCACCCTTTCCTCCCGCTGTGGGGCCGCCCGTTCCTCCCGCTGTGGGGCCACCCTTTCCTCCCGCTGCGGGGCCACCCTTTCCTCCCGCTGCGGGGCCGCCCGTTCCTCCCGCTGCGGGGCCACCCTTTCCTCCCGCTGTGGGGCCACCCTTTCCTCCCGCTGCGGGGCCACCCTTTCCTCCCGCTGCGGGGCCGCCCGTTCCTCCCGCTGTGGGGCCGCCCTTTCCTCCCGCTGCGGGGCCGCCCGTTCCTCCCGCTACGGGCCGCCCGTTCCTCCCGCTGTGGGGCCGCCCGTTCCTCCAACTGTTACGGGGCCGCCCGTTCTGCCAGAGCAGCTGATCTGGGAGCTGGCAGGGAGTCAGACGCAGCACTGCTGATGCAGAGCGCTATGATCACTCCTCTGAAACAGTTTATTAACGCCTAAATTAACTAAGAATGTAGAAACCTGCCGGCAGAATATGTTGGCTTTTATTATCTGCAGTTTGGATTACGTACGTGGAAAACGCCTTCCAGCCGCCGCAGCAAACCGCGAGGAGGCAGCGGGCCTGAGGCAGCTGCTGCTGGGGATTCCCAGTGACAGCGCAGCGCCGGTATGTGGGGGTCTGAGCGGCTCCCACAGAGAAATAATCTTTGAAGGCAGGATGGTAATCTGGATGAACTGACTGCACAGACCATGTTTTCAGGAGGACTTTCTCACTTCAACATAGATTCTAACTACTTTCTACCCGCTGATCACAGCTAATATAGCCGCCATTGTTCCAGGCAGAGAAAGGATAGAGTAGCTCCGCCCACCGCGCATCAGACCCACTTTACCATCGCGCAGCTAGAGCAGCAAAGATGCTTCAGCTCAGAACTAAACTGGTTTAAGCATCAGAATGAAGCAGGACGCCTTCCTGCTGCTCCTGCTGCTTTAGGTGTGAACGTAGCATAAAGTTTATCCTCTGAGTTTAGAAACTGAATCACTTTTAAAGCAGGTTCCTGCTCTGATGTTCCTCATTAAAAGTCCAGCTGTTTGACAGACAGGAAGTGGAGCAGACTCTCTGCTCCGTCAGTCCTTCCATGAGCGGGCGTAGCAGGCCTGACCCTCTGATGGATGCTCCACCCTCTGGTTGGAGATGTTTGGCAGTGAAATCATGTCAAGCCTTTTTTTTTTATTCAGCAGAGTGAACAAACTGCACACCCAGTCTTACAACAGAGATAATTAATGATAACATTGAACACGAGTCCAAAGGTTGAGTAAGACGGAACACACCCAGATTTATAACTCTGAGCTCCAAGCTGAGGCCGTCTGCATGTTCTATGTTTTTATTTTCCTGGCCTCACCTTCATCCAGCCGCATCCTGACCAGGTGTCTGTGTTTGTGTCTCAGTCCTGGATACCGCCGGCCAGGAGGAGTTTGGAGCAATGAGGGAGCAGTACATGCGCTCTGGAGAAGGCTTCCTGCTGGTGTTTGCTCTCAACGACCGGGGCAGGTAATGGCCTGTTCATCACGTGTCTGTGTGTTTCCAGCATCTCAGTCTCTCTGAGGAGAATCTGCAGCAGCATAATTCGGAAGCTTTCAACAATCACTAGATTATACTAGAGAGGACACGCAGTAAAGGCTCCTGTCACACCTTGATGATTCATCCAGCCTGACGTCCCAGAATCTCCTAAAACGCTGAACTTTCTATGGATTCCTTCTATTTTGGGCGTAAACATAGAGCAGGGATAAAAGTTAAAATCTTTTAGTTATGAATAAAGAAAATCATCAACCAGTAAAGGTCAGGAGACGTTTTTAATTATAATCTGTTACTTTAAACAGAATTTAACACAAATAAATTGAGGTGTTTATGCATTCATGTTATATATTCACTTTTAAAAAAAAGTTGAAAATTAGAAAATTGTTCCATTTTAAAGTCTAAACTGTTTTTTTAAGTATAGAACAACAATCGTTCAGTTTGGTTTATAGATAATTTCCTGATTCCCATATTTTCTCAAACCCCTGAACTGATGGTTTGTTCTTTTCTTTCTTTTTTCTGTCTTAATGTTGGCAGTGGGCTTTAGGCTGCCCTGCAAGGCTTTAAACCTGGGTTTAACCGGAGACTAAGCCATTCTCAAGCACATATCAAGGAGCTCATTTTGAGCCTGGATCCAGATTTATTGTTGATTCTGTTCATGGTGGAGAATCCTGCTTCACAGCAGCAGGTTGAGCCAAACATCCTCTAAATGTGCAGGGTCATCTTTGAGCACGCCATTTCACTTTTCTTTCACCAGTTCACCGCAGTTCCAAGCTTTAGCCTGGACCCATCCAGAATATAGTGTTATGTGTTTCATTGACATCCAGGCTCCGTACCCAGAGCTCAGTCCAGTGCATTTCAGAACAAACATGGATTATGCTGATATTTAAAAAATGACACTGAGGTCAGGCTGACTCTTAATGAGCCTAATGGCTGCGTAAAAACTAACGCATTCACCTCCTTATTTCTCCACATCTACAGTACAGACCAAATGTTTGGACAGCTTCTCATTCAAAGAGTTTTCTTTATTTTCATGACTGAAAATAGTAGATTCACCCTGAAGGCATCAAAACTATGAAAGAACACATGTGGAATTATATACTTAACAAAAAAGTGTGAAACGACTGAAAATCTGTCTGATATTCCAGGTTCTTCAAAGTAGCCTCCTTTAGCTCTGATCACTGCTTCGCTCTCTCTTTCATTCTCTTGATGAGCTCCCAGAGGCCGTCACCTGAAATGGTTTTTCCATCGTTCATGAAGGAGTTCCCAGAGATGCTGAGCACCTGTTGGCCCTTTGCCTTCACTCTGAGGTCCAGCTCACCCCAAACCATCTGGACTGGGTTTCAAACCGGATGGAATAGCATGGCGCTGTAAGATGCTATGGTAGCCATGTTGGCTCAGTATACCTTCGGCTTTAAATCCCCACCATCAAAGCACCCCCACACCATCACACCTCCTCCTCCATGCTTCATGCTGGGAACCAGGCATGTAGAGTCCATCTGTTCATTTGTTCTGCGTCACACAAAGACACGATGGTTGGAAGCAAAGATCTCCAATCTGGACTCATCAGACCAAAGGCCAGATTTCCTCTGGTCTAAGGTCCGTTCCTGGTGTTCTTTAGCCAAAGCTAGTCTCTGCTTGTTGCCTTAGCAACGGTTTCCTAGCAGCTCTTCTACCATGAAGGCCTGATTCACACAGTCTCCTGTTAACAGATGTTCTACAGATGTTTCTGCTGCTAGAACTCTGCTTCATTGACCTGCTCACTAATCTGAGCTGCTGTTAATCTGAGCTGCTGTTAATCTGAGCTGCTGTTAATCTGAGCTGCTGTTAATCTGTGGTTTCTGAGGCTGGTGACTCAGATGAACTTCTCCTCAGCAGCAGAGGCGACTCCTGGTCTTCCTCTCCTGGGGGGCTCCTCATGTCAGTTCATTTCTTTAAGGGCGCTTGATGGGCTTTGCGACTGCACTTGGGGAAACTTTCAAAGTTTTTTAATTTTTCAGACTGAATGACTTTCATTCCTTAAAGTAATGATGGCCGCTCGTTTTTCTTTACTTAGCTGCTTTTTTCTTTCCATAATCCAAATCCTAACAGTCTGTTCAGCAGGACTATCAGCTGTGGATCCGCCTGACTTCTGCTCAACACACCTGATGCTCCCACCCCCATTTATAAGGCAAGAAATCCCATTTATTAAACCTGACAGTGTACACCTGTGAAGTAAAACCATTTCAGGCGACGGCCTCTGGAAGCTCATCAAGAGAATGAAAGAGAGAGCGAAGCAGTGATCAAAGCTAAAGGAGGCTACTTTGAGGAACCTGGAATATCAGACAGATTTTCAGTTGTTTCACACTTTTTTGTTAAGTATTTAACCCATTTAGGCCGGGAAAGCATTACCGCATTTCTACCATTCAAGCCGGGGGCGCTGTTGCGTAATTCTACCATTGACGCCGGGAGAGCATATAAGTCAAGCAAGAAGAAAGAAGTTTTTTTCAAGCAAACATGGAGGAGTTTGACAGAGAAGAGTTGTCGGAAGGCAGTGATTTTGAGGAGTGTGTCGGCTTTGATGACGGTATAGATGAAAATGATGACTTTGAACGCGCTGAACCAATCGAACTACCACCGCAATGCACGGAGTGTTTTCAACCGCACACCTGGAGTGAAAGTTGATTTGCCTGCAGACGCCACACCGCTGCAGGCATTTGAGCATATTTTTAATGAAGAACTTTGGATGCATCTTGTTACCGAGACGAATAGGTACAGTGACCAAACAAACCAAACTCCAACAAGAGCAAAGATGGCAAAGTGGTCACCCGTGACTGTGACGGAGATGAAGACATTTATTGGGCTGTGTATGGGCATAGGACTTCTTGTGTTGCCAGTAGGCTACGAAGAGATTATTGGCGACAGAGTAAACCTCTCTTCAGGACGCAGTTCCCCCAAAATATGTCCCGGGACAGATTTGTGGCCATCTGGAGGTAAGTTGTATGCAATTTATAACACAGACATATGCATTATTATGCATAATAATACTGTTAATAAGTAATCATCAGATAGTTATTTATGTAATGTTTGTTCTTTATTTTAAAAACGTTTTATATTGCACATTCTCAATGAAGACATGATCACATATGGAAAAAATAAAGGTTGAATTTTTTATTTTTTTATTACTGCTTTTCACTTTTTTTTTTTGGAAGAATTTCAAAGATAAAATATATTTTGAGTTCTATCTGCTACAGAAGCTGAGATATCAATAATTTACTAGGCGTTGACACAGTTGCTGAATTTACAGAAAAACTTCAGGTTTTAGGGGTATTTTTTAAAATCGGCCATAGGTTTTTAAGGTGTTTTTTCCAGGCGTTTTAGGCCTAAATGGGTTAATTCCACGTGTTAATTCATGATTTTGATGCCTTCAGGGTGAATCTACAATTTTCAGTCATGAAAATAAAGAAAACTCTTTGAATGAGAAGCTGTCCAAACGTTTGGTCTGAACTGTAGATCAGACCAATTCTGTGAAAACATGAACCTTGAGATCCTGTAATGGACTGACCAAGAGGACTTGCAGGCATGTGATCAGCAGCAGACAGAGGCGGGCTCTGAAAGCGGGCGTGAGAGGACCAGGTTCTGATGGTCGGACTCTTTAGAACAGGTGCAGCATTGCTACACCTGTGCAGAGCCGCCTCATTGCAGCTGGAGGTGGATCAGAGAAACAAATCAGGACTGATCTGTTTGCATATTAAGGGGAGATATGAACATAGCCCACATGGAGAAAAGAGCGAAAAAGAAGTGGGCTTAATTATCTGAAGTACAATATGAGTGGAAGATCTATAGAGATTGCAGACAGTAGCTCACACAGCTAATACCTGTATTCATTGAGTCTTTCCTGGATCCAGACGGTGATCCGGATCATCACCAAAATGGAATCATTTGTTGCCAGTCAGGAAACGCACCTTTTCTGAAAATGTCAATAAAATTAAAGAGACAAACGAACCAGCACTGATGAGAACAGAAACTCCTTAGTGAAGGTAAAACGATCTTTAACCTCCAACTTTACTCTTAAAAATAGTCACTGTGAACCAGAGCGTAACCAGCGGTTGGTTAGCAAAAGAAACACACTGTGGTTGA
This sequence comes from Cyprinodon tularosa, assembly GCF_016077235.1. Classification (NCBI taxonomy): domain Eukaryota; kingdom Metazoa; phylum Chordata; class Actinopteri; order Cyprinodontiformes; family Cyprinodontidae; genus Cyprinodon; species Cyprinodon tularosa. The sequence goes on from NW_024038224.1 coordinate 25,421, forward strand.
GGCTGTGTGTGATGTCATCAGTAGAAGCTAGAAACACATCTGGTGACAAAACGTGTGAAATTAATTATAACTCACTATCTACGACACTCAGAATATCCCCACAGTCAAGCTGCTGAAGGGGACAAAAACAAGACTTTTATAACAGGAGATGATTTCAGTAAAGCTGATTGATTTAAGGAGGAACAGGAACAGGTTCAGCACTAGTGCAATCCTGGAAGAAGAGGTGGAGGAGTAGAAATCCCTCGGTGTTCACCTGGATAACAACCTGGAGACACAACTGAAGCCGTCTCCAAGAAGGGACAGAGCAGACTGGACTTCTAGAGGAAGCTGAGGTCCTTCAGAGGCTGCAGATCTTCTATCACACTGCTGAGGAGAGTCTGGTCTCTTCCTCCATCATCATCATCAGAGCTAATGACGGAAAGAAGCTCAAGCAGCTGATAAAGAAGGGCGGCTCTGTTCTAGAAACTCCTCTAGAACCTCTGGAGATGAAGACGATGATGGACAGCAGTGAGCATCCTCTTCATCAGACTGATAGACACCAACAGAGGGTCTTCAGTCAAAGGATTTTCCAGAACCTCTGCAGGAGATCCTTCCTGCTGCATAAGAGAAAAAACGTTAAGACATTTGATTTCCATTTGGGATCCTTTAATATCTTTGAATTGAACTAAAATAGCTTAGCTGCAGTTGTACTTCCTGCAGTCGATTCATCTAAGAGAGAAAATGATGAGCTCTGGGTCAGCTGGGAGCACATCCAGTTAGTTCCTGTAAAATCTCGGCCTACAGCTATAATAGAGAGTCGAGCTACTATGATGAGAAAAAGCAGAGCAGATGGAGTAAGTCCCTGTAAAGCTCAGCTGATACCTATAGAGGAGAGTTAGCCAACGAGAGACTAAACCAGACAGGAAGCAGCAGCACAGCTGATATTTCTCTCCAGGATGGAGAATAGAGATAGAATGAAGCAGAATGATGAAAAAGGGGTCCCTATGTCCTCCAGCAGTCTAAGCCTATAGCAGCAGAACTATAGAGATAGCTCAGGATAACCTGAGCCACTCTAACTAGAAGCTTTATCAAAAAGGAAAGTTTTAAGCCTAGCCTTAAAAGTAGACGGGGTGTCTGCCTCACGGACTAAAACTGGTAGTTGGTTCCACAGGAGAGGAGCCTGAGAACTAAAAGATCTGCCTCCCATTCTACTTTTAGAAATTCTAGGAACCACTAGTAAACCTGCAGATTGAGAGCGAAGTGCTCTGTTAGGAACATAAGGAACAATCAGATCTCTGATATCAGATGGAGCTTGGCCATTTAAGGCTTTATATGATTTAAATTCTATTCTAGATTGAACAGGATCAAAGCATGTTTTTGTTTTTCTTCTTTAATGGTTTCCATCATAGAGCTACCTGCTCATCGTGGTCCAAACATTCGTGACGTGTTCACACTTCTGGTCGTCTTTGTGTTCAGATGGAGGCTACTTTTTCATCTTCTTGAAAAACGATGGAGTTTTTTAACAGTAGAGCTACAAACTCTAGAAATAACTAAAACGGGACTTGATGTGAAAGTTCTGATCAAAAATAACACCAAGAGTTTTTACTTTATTATCCGAGATGAATTTAATCCCAATCAACTGAGAATCGGCCCCAGCACTCATGGAAGGCATCCTGTGGCTTCCTGTTAGCAGAGAGAATATTTTATGTTGGGGTTGGAGTCACTGACGCTGCTGTTTGTACCTAATGCTAGTTTAACATCTTAAACTGACTCCTAAGTTGGGTTTTTCTGCAGTGGTGCAGACTGTTATATGCGCACGGTCACCACTTTAACACGTCTTGGATTTGCACATGGCCGCCTAAAATTAGCAGAGGTTTGCATCGAGCCCCATCATTGGTATGAAATCCATTTTTAGAAAGCAGGAGGCGCTTTTTGTTTGTGTTCTTCTGGTGCCTCTTTTGGCCGACGATCATCTCGTTTCTTTGTTCATTTCAAAGTGGTTCTTGTTGCGAATGATCTTCTCTGAGGTGAGGGAGCGTCGGTGAGCTCAGAAAAACTCCGATCATCAAGATCTGTGGCTAGCGCCATTAAAAGCAGCCATAGTTGTCATTAATGTAAAGCTGTCACAGGGCTTAATTACATAAAATCATTTCCTATTCTTCAGTATTGTCCTTCAGGAAAGTACTGAAGAATAAGAAGTGATTAAAAAAGGCTGCCTGGCCTTTGAAATACGCTTAAAATAAAATCGCATTGTGGAATTTTAAAGAACTTAAAAATAAAAGGTTAAAAAAACATTGTAGTGGAAAAAACATATTCAACTATTCACCCTAGTTAAATAAAAGGAGATCGATGGATTTCATTCAATCTGCACTTTTATTTTCATATCTTTGCAAAGAGAGAACAGTTGATCAGCGTTCTGCTCTGTTCTGACTGAGCAGAGTTTGTCACTGTGAAGGTTGTCAGACTCAAAAATCTACATTTTCCGACCACACCATGATTACGCAATCAATTAAGGCAAGATAAATAACCTCTTGATTTAAAAAAATTAAAATTTTCATTTAGCTTCATATATCGATTATACAGAAAGCGGTGAATGTGGGCGGTGTGTGAGAACATTTTACAGGAGGAAACAAGATGGTAGGTCAAAAAAAAAACCTAAATAAAATCTCTTCAGTTTGTCAGAAACATTTTTAGTTTTAGGGATCTTCCATCAAAGGTCACCTGATGGTTTTCCTAGCAGCTGATTGGCTGCTGGGTGGAGCCTTTTCTAGGATTCAGATCCATCCTGCAAGCTAGCCTGTTCCGCAGCAGGTTAGCCGTTCACAGTCCGTTACCATGGTAACCAGCCTAGCTGAGAATCCAGCTGCCTGGTACTGGAGGCTCAGGAGGATGATGATGATGATGATGATGGTAGCCAGACCAACACTTCTTTTCTCACTATTGCAGCACCATATTTGGTGGGTCACGCACTGCGGCAGACAGTAGAGGGCGCTCTCTACCACATCCTGACAGCTGCAGCTAAATCACTGCAGTGTTTAGCTTCCAGGCTCTTCATAGAACATAAATGGTCTTGGTCTGAGAACCGGGTTAGTTTAACAACTCAGTAGTTTGCAGTGGAACCGGTCCTGATGCGGTTTTTGGTGCATCCTTTGGGGGGGGAGGCTGCTGCTTCTCCTTCCTGTTCTTTAAATGCCTCTTTGTTTGTGTTGGTTCTCATCGCTCCAGTTTTCATGAGGTCCAGAAGTTCCACACCCAGATCCTGAGAGTGAAGGACCGAGATGACTTCCCCATGGTGCTGGTTGGAAACAAAGCGGACTTGGAGCAGCAGAGAGTGGTAAGACTTCCTGTGTCTCACTGATGTCCTCTGTTCTCAGTCTGTCCCTGAAGGACATCAGTTTGTCCATATTATTGCTTCCTGGTTCTGTTGGACCCCCAGAGATTTCAATTGCAGTTCTATTCAGTTTATTTCTATAGCTCCAACCATAGGCGGATCTACTGGGGTGGCATAGGGTGGCAAATGCCACCCTAAATGACAGCCTTGCCACCCCAGCTGCCACCCCAGTTGGCGGTAGGGGTGGCTAGGCTTATAAATTATGGATCATTTGAGAATTACGACCGCTAATTTCCAATGTCGGACTGCAGTGAATGCAGCACGAGATGACGTGAGAGCGACTGAGACTGATTGTTTTGAAAACCGAATGAGGCAAAGCGAGGGAGCCAGGGGTGATGGGGAGAGGAGAAACGGGATGAAACAGGTAAAAACTGATTAACTATCTATCGAGAAATGAAATCATAATGAAAGCACAATGTTGCTAGCATAGCTGCAATGCTGATTTACAGATGATAAAAATCAGGTTGCAGAACGTTATTTCTCTATCTATGATGTTAGTTAGGCCTGACGTCTCAGGCTAATAAAGACATATTTGCGGTCAACTATGACAGAAAAGAGACGATCAAGTTTGGTTGTACTCAAATCAAAACGCACAAAGGCATTGGATCTAAATACATTAGTGAAGCGTTTTGCTGAGCAGCATGGAAATCACTGCATTCAGCTGTTATAGTCATGTTAACTTTATGTTCTGCTCTCTGGTGAGCCTTTACAGAGCTGTTACATTTTGTTTTGGCACCTGAGAAAATCTGATATTTCCTTTAATAAAACCAAAAGTGTTAAAAGTTAAAAATGTGAAACTGGTGTGAATCCTGCTTAATATGAAGCAGTGTTGTTGTTTCTTTTTTTGTATATATAGTATGAAACTATCCAGAAATGACCCGTATGAACCTACTCACAAGCAAAATGTATTTTTATGTTGCTTCTTTTCAGATTTGTGGAGATTTTGATGTAACATACAGAACCCGCCTTTTTGTTGATTTGTTGATACAGCAGTATGGAGGACCAACTCTGCCATATTTAAAAATAAATACAGAAATAAATAAAAGCTTAATAAATAAATAAGCATACAATTGATTGCCACCAAAAATACAAACAACAAATAAATGTAAGTAGAAATTAAATTATACAGCTAGTCATACAGGTATATAACTCCTTTAATTGGCTTTTTTATTTCTTTGCCTTTTTAATATTTACCTTATTTATTTTTTGTCATTTATTATCTTCAACTTCATTTTTTAATTACTTATATTTTTAAGTATTTATTTATGTGCATGTTATCATATTTTTGTCTGTTTTATTCTTCCTTTGTATTTCTTTACCCTAGTTATTTCTTCGCCGCTATTTCTTTCTGCCTGCCCTTTTAACATTTCTGCCTGCCATTATAATATAATTTCTAATTACATTTATTTGTTGATTGTATTTTTGGTGGTAATTAAATGTATGCTTATTTATTTATTGAGCATTTATTTATTTCTGTATTTATTTTTAAATATGGCAGAGTTGGTCCTCCATATACAGCTCTATTTACAGCATATTTACATGCATGAAACGTCCCTTTCATGTTGCCTTAACTGCTGTATGTCAAGTTACTGAGGGACAAATGGGGTAAATGTGTGTTCAGAGTAAACATTACATAGATGTCTGGTACCTTGTTCAGGTGCCTTGACCCATTTATTTCTACTGTGTAGTTCTGCTCACTTTAGTGCAGCTCAGTCAATAGATCTCTGATGGGAAACTTTTTCTTTCTATAGTTTCTTCTTGTGCAAATGCTGCAAAGCTGCCTCTCTGACAGTCAATCTCACACATCTGAACCTCAGCACCTGTGTCTTACCTTAATACCTTTCCTGTCATAAGGCCCCTCTAGAAGTAGTGTTATCATTCTTCTATCTCCTATTAAGTGAGATCACATTGTACGATGTATTATTAATATGAACTGTTTCACATGAAACACTAGTACTGTACATACTATTCTCACCAAACTGTGATAACTGTGATTAAATTCAGTGTAAACAAATGCCATATGTTGCCACCCCTAAAAAATTCCTGCCCCCCTCTTGCAACCCCATAAATATTTTTCTAGATCCGCCCCTGGCTCCAATTCACATCATGTCATCTCAGGTCACTTTCCAGATCACCAGATCATCCAGTCAGATTGATTCAAAGTTTTCTATCTAAGGAAAACCAGCTGATTGCATCGACTCGTTGACTCTTCAGCAATCCCTCACACTAAGCATGCTTGTAGCGACAGTGGAGAGGAAAAACTCCCTTTGAACAGGAAGAAACCTCCAGCAGAACCAGGCTCAGTGTGAGCGGCCATCTGCTGAGGCCCACTGGGGTTCAAGGAGACAGAAGCAGACATAGAAAAAGAAGCATAGATACAAAAGGCAGCTGTAAAAGGCGGCTCCGTCCAGGAAACACACAGCCAGGCAGACGAGCTCCGAGCCAGCTCCCATGTCAGAGGATGAAGAGAGCACATCCAGTTAGTCACAGTCAGAGAAACCGGGCTGCACTGGAAAACAGGCCAAGCTCCAACATCTAGAAACAAAGGTGTTGATGGCAGCAGTACAGCTGATATTTCTCTCCAGGATGGAGTCACAGCCAAACAGGAACAGACCAGATGAAGCTACTATGAGAAAAAGCAGAGAGAGCAGGTTTTCCCAAAGTTTGTTAAATTCATCTACTTCATGATGCCATCATCGTTCTGCTTTCACTCACCCAGAAGTCTTAATAAGGAAAATAAAGTGTTAACAGAATGAATTAGTATTCAAATAATCACATATGAAATTTATACAGAAAAAAACTCTAAGATCTAAATGAAACTAACTTTATATCCGGGATAGGACCGACTCCTAAAGGCTCCTCACCGGTTTTAAAATCACTTTATTCATGGAGGGATCACAGCATTCTGTTATTCATTACTTCATTTGTTTGATTAAAAAATCTTTTCATAACAACAAGAGGAAAGAAAAGCATTTTCATTTTTCAATTGATAATTTTACAAGAAAAAGCAGACGTTTTTTTTTATTTCCTTTGGCTCTGAGGTGGTTTTAAGAAGCACAAGCAGCAGCTGGAAGAGGATGGTTCAATCACAGCAGATCTCCAGTCAAGAAGGTTCAGTAGAAACCTGGAAGGTTTTGGAGAAAAACATATAAAATCATTTCAGAAAGTGTTCCAGAGGCAAACATTTAATAATGAGCAGCCTAATAAATGTAACGTTTTCATCCAGAGGAAAATCTGAGGATTTTTATTGTGATCTAAATACATGAAATGACTCCATCATTTATTCACTGTGAGAAACATTTGGAACGTCAAGAACAACAAAACAGCAAATTTTGACATATTTCTGATGTCGCTGATAAAGAGACGTTATAACAGCTCAAAATCAGGCAAAAAGTTATATTTTATATAGTTAGTGGGGACGAAAAATAAAAAAATGAAGCAATCATTTTTCCGTATTACTTTTTAAAATGTATTTTAATAAAAAGTTCTTTGATTTTTAACAGGAACTAAGCTAATGTATCTATGCTTCTTTTTCTATGTCTGCTTCTGTCTCCTTGAACCCCAGTGAGCCTCAGCAGATGGCCGCTCACACTGAGCCTGGTTCTGCTGGAGGTTCCTTCCTGTTCAAAGGGAGTTTTTCCTCTCCACTGTCGTTACAAGCATGCTTAGTGTGAGGGATTGCTGAAGAGTCAATCAGCTGGTTTGAATCAATCTGACTGGATGATCTGGTGAACTGGAAAGTGACCTGAGATGACATGATGTGAATTGGAGCTATAGAAATAGACTGAATAGAACTGAATTAATGTAGACGGATCTACAGGTTTGGATCAGACTCGTCCTACCTGTTGGTGTCTGATGATAAACAAAGAAATGATTGAGCTGCTGTCTGCAGATCTCCAGGGAGGACGCTCAGGCGTTTGCCAGAGAGAACAGGATCCACTACATGGAGGCTTCTGCTAAGAATCGCTACAACGTGGATGAAGCTTTCATGGAGCTGGTGCAGATCATCAGGTAGGGAATGGACATCTGAAGCAAAGACCTTCTGTGTATTAAGGTGGTCCAGGGTTCCAGATGGGGAGTTCAGGGACCTGCCGGATGTCAGTAATCTGAGCAGAGGCCATAATGCAGGGTCTCTGGTTCTTTGCTGATTTTTGAACTCATCTTATTTTCTTCTTCCTCATCCAGACGCTTCCACGAGATGGAGAGTCCTCCTCCTCCAACCAACCAACAAGGGAAACCTGGCGGCCGTGGCTGTCCATGTGTCATCCTGTAGGCGCCGTTACCATGGAAACCAAGCTCTCATCCTGCTTGTGCATTGAAGGGTGTGGGTGTTTGTGTCAGAAGGAGTGACAGCCAGGGGTACCAACAAGCCTTCCAGAACATTTTCCGTAGCTTTTCTTCATTTAGCCTCGCTGTTATTCTGAGGGGAGACTGATAGCAGCCTCCCTTCATCAGAGCTCCACCAATCTGACGGACCGCTATGCTGAAGCTCATGAAGAATTCATCCCCAGATTCTGGATGTGCAGACATGATGAATGAGTCAGAGGATTTATCAGGCTGCTGTCATGTGGCTGATCTTTTTCTTCAAGAAGGGGGCAGCAGTGGGCAGCTCCAGTTTGTGCTTTCTTATAGATAGATAGATGTATTTCAATCATCCCAAAGGGAAACTCTGCACTGAGCAACTGAAGGCAGCCTGTTCCTTCAGCCGCCAGCTTCCATCTTAAGCTGTGCCTGGGGTCTGTGGGTTATCTCAGCGGGGGCTTTGGTGATGCACCTGCGTCTTGTTCGGTACAATGCTTTGGTGAAAAAAGGTTAAACTTCAGCTGGAAGCAGCAGGAGTCTTTCTTTAATTGTTCTTTTAAGGCACCTTTAAACTCTAGGAGCTTCCTCTATTTCTGCATCGTCTCTGCCAGAAAAAAGGCAGAGCAACAGGTAGTAGGCTACTAATCCCAGATGGGGAGTATTTTAGAGTCTAGCCTGAACCTTTAGGCTGAAGTGGAAGGAAGGATTCCTAGGACCTTGTGTTAAAAAAACCATTATCCCCTTGATGTTGCAGCCATTCCGCAGTTGCCAATATTTTCTGTTAGCTTGAATAAGTTTAAAATCACAGATCTGGTTTTGATGATCTATGATCATCCCGTCAGAGCCCCCGCTCATCTCCTCAGAGCCCCCGATCATCCCGTCAGAGCCCCCGCTCATCTCCTCAGAACCCCCGATCATCCCGTCAGAGCCCCCGCTCATCTCCTCAGAACCCCCGATCATCCCGTCAGAGCCCCCGCTCATTTCCTCAGAACCCCCGATAATCCCATCAGAGCCCTCGATCATCATGTCGGAGCGCCTGATCATCCCGTCAGAGCCCCCCATCATCATGTCAGAGCCCCCGATCATCCCGTCAGAGCCCCCGCTCGTCTCCTCAGAACCCCCGATCATCCCGTCAGAGCCCCCGCTCATCTCCTCAGAACCCCCGATCATCCCGTCAGAGCCCCCGCTCATCTCCTCAGAACCCCCGATCATCCCGTCAGAGCCCCCGCTCATCTCCTCAGAACCCCCGATCATCCCGTCAGAGCCCCCGCTCATTTCCTCAGAACCCCCGATAATCCCATCAGAGCCCTCGATCATCTCCTCAGAACCCCCGATCATCCCGTCAGAGCCCCCGCTCATTTCCTCAGAACCCCCGATAATCCCATCAGAGCCCTCGATCATCATGTCGGAGCCCCTGATAATCCCGTCAGAACCCCCCATCATCATGTCAGAGCCCCCGATCATCCCGTCAGAGCCCCCGCTCATCTCCTCAGAACCCCCGATCATCCCGTCAGAGCCCCCGCTCATCTCCTCAGAACCCCCGATCATCCCGTCAGAGCCCCCACTCATCTCCTCAGAACCCCCGATCATCCCGTCAGAGCTCCCGTTCATTTCCTCAGAACCCCCGATAATCCCATCAGAGCCCTCGATCATCATGTCGGAGCCCCCGATCATCCCGTCAGAGCCCCCGATCATCTTGTCAGAGCCCCCGATCATCCCGTCAGAGCCCCCGCTCATCTCCTCAGAACCCCCGATCATCCCGTCAGAGCCCCCGCTCATCTCCTCAGAACCCCCGATCATCCCGTCAGAGCCCCCGCTCATCTCCTCAGAACCCCCGATCATCCCGTCAGAGCCCCCGCTCATCTCCTCAGAACCCCCGATCATCCCGTCAGAGCCCCCGCTCATTTCCTCAGAACCCCCGATAATCCCATCAGAGCCCTCGATCATCTCCTCAGAACCCCCGATCATCCCGTCAGAGCCCCCGCTCATTTCCTCAGAACCCCCGATAATCCCATCAGAGCCCTCGATCATCATGTCGGAGCCCCTGATAATCCCGTCAGAACCCCCCATCATCATGTCAGAGCCCCCGATCATCCCGTCAGAGCCCCCGCTCATCTCCTCAGAACCCCCGATCATCCCGTCAGAGCCCCCGCTCATCTCCTCAGAACCCCCGATCATCCCGTCAGAGCCCCCGCTCATCTCCTCAGAACCCCCGATCATCCCGTCAGAGCCCCCGCTCATCTCCTCAGAACCCCCGATCATCCCGTCAGAGCCCCCGCTCATCTCCTCAGAACCCCCGATCATCCCGTCAGAGCCCCCGCTCATCTCCTCAGAACCCCCGATCATCCCGTCAGAGCCCCCGCTCATCTCCTCAGAACCCCCGATCATCCCGTCAGAGCCCCCACTCATCTCCTCAGAACCCCCGATCATCCCGTCAGAGCTCCCGTTCATTTCCTCAGAACCCCCGATAATCCCATCAGAGCCCTCGATCATCATGTCGGAGCCCCCGATCATCCCGTCAGAGCCCCCCATCATCATGTCAGAGCCCCCGATCATCCCGTCAGAGCCCCCGCTCATCTCCTCAGAACCCCCGATCATCCCGTCAGAGCCCCCGCTCATCTCCTCAGAACCCCCGATCATCCCGTCAGAGCCCCCGCTCATCTCCTCAGAACCCCCGATCATCCCGTCAGAGCCCCCGCTCATCTCCTCAGAACCCCCGATCATCCCGTCAGAGCCCCCGCTCATTTCCTCAGAACCCCCGATAATCCCATCAGAGCCCTCGATCATCATGTCGGAGCCCCTGATCATCCCGTCAGAGCCCCCCATCATCATGTCAGAGCCCCCGATCATCCCGTCAGAGCCCCCGCTCATCTCCTCAGAACCCCCGATCATCCCGTCAGAGCCCCCGCTCATCTCCTCAGAACCCCCGATCATCCCGTCAGAGCCCCCGCTCATCTCCTCAGAACCCCCGATCATCCCGTCAGAGCCCCCGCTCATCTCCTCAGAACCCCCGATCATCCCGTCAGAGCCCCCGCTCATCTCCTCAGAACCCCCGATCATCCCGTCAGAGCCCCCGCTCATCTCCTCAGAACCCCGATCATCCCGTCAGAGCCCCCGCTCATCTCCTCAGAACCCCCGATCATCCCGTCAGAGCCCCCGCTCATCTCCTCAGAACCCCCGATCATCCCGTCAGAGCCCCCGCTCATCTCCTCAGAACCCCCGATCATCCCGTCAGAGCCCCTGATCATCCTGTCAGAGCTCCCGTTCATTTCCTCAGAACCCCCGATAATCCCATCAGAGCCCTCGATCATCATGTCGGAGCCCCCGATCATCCCGTCAGAGCCCCCCATCATCATGTCAGAGCCCCCGATCATCCCGTCAGAGCCCCCGCTCATCTCCTCAGAACCCCCGATCATCCCGTCAGAGCCCCCGCTCATCTCCTCAGAACCCCCGATCATCCCGTCAGAGCCCCCGCTCATCTCCTCAGAACCCCCGATCATCCCGTCAGAGCCCCCGCTCATCTCCTCAGAACCCCCGATCATCCCGTCAGAGCCCCCGCTCATTTCCTCAGAACCCCCGATAATCCCATCAGAGCCCTCGATCATCATGTCGGAGCCCCTGATCATCCCGTCAGAGCCCCCCATCATCATGTCAGAGCCCCCGATCATCCCGTCAGAGCCCCCGCTCATCTCCTCAGAACCCCCGATCATCCCGTCAGAGCCCCCGCTCATCTCCTCAGAACCCCCGATCATCCCGTCAGAGCCCCCGCTCATCTCCTCAGAACCCCCGATCATCCCGTCAGAGCCCCCGCTCATCTCCTCAGAACCCCCGATCATCCCGTCAGAGCCCCTGATCATCCTGTCAGAGCTCCCGTTCATTTCCTCAGAACCCCCGATAATCCCATCAGAGCCCTCGATCATCATGTCGGAGCCCCCGATAATCCCGTCAGAGCCCCCCATCATCATGTCAGAGCCCCCGATCATCCCGTCAGAGCCCCCGCTCATCTCCTCAGAACCCCCGATCATCCCGTCAGAGCCCCCGCTCATCTCCTCAGAACCCCCGATCATCCCGTCAGAGCCCCCGCTCATCTCCTCAGAACCCCCGATCATCCCGTCAGAGCCCCCGCTCATCTCCTCAGAACCCCCGATCATCCCGTCAGAGCCCCCGCTCATCTCCTCAGAACCCCCGATAATCCCATCAGAGCCCTCGATCATCATGTCGGAGCCCCTGATGATCCCGTCAGAGCCCCCCATCATCATGTCAGAGCCCCCGATCATACCGTCAGAGCCCCCGAACATGTCATCAGAGCCCCCGATCATCCCACAGATAAGAGGGCCTTTAAAATGCCTCCCAGTGAAATAAAGGCCTTACTTGTGTTGAAAAACCTTAATTAGCTTTATTTTTGTATGCTGGTGTCATTGTTTTGATCTGGACAGCTTGTCTCGCCTCCTAAGCTCTCATCAGGCAGGATGGTCTTCAGCAGCGGTCACAGTGTTCATGGTGACTGGATCTGCTGATAAAGCTTTAGGGAATCACAATAAAAACCTACTATAGTGGTTTTCAACCCGTGGCTGAGATGTTGGGCTGCAGATGGACCTTCTGCTTGTTGCTTTTATTGGTAATATGTTTATTGCTTTTTATAGTTTCTTTGTAATCTGAATGTGATCTCTCTGAAAGAAGCGTTTGTGCTCTCTGCAGTGTTATGGTTATGATGAACTTTTTGAGCCGCGTTCTCTTGGTTTCCATTTTGTTTTGCTCACATTCCTGCTGCTGGGTCTGTCCCTTAGACAGAGACGTGCTGTTTTCAAACTGGCCTGATCATGGCCAAACTCTCGGTAGTTAGACCAGATTCAGTTTCCAGCCGGAGCTGAAAGGTTTCCCTGAATCTCCAGCAGGTTTCTGATGCCGGTGCAGTCAGGAGCCTCCATCTTATCCGCTCTGGGTTCTTAGATCAGACAATCAGTGGGTGTTTGAGTAAACATGGATTATGATCTCACTAAAGCCTTTCCAAATGTTCACATTTATCCTATTTTTTAAAAAGTTTTCATATTTATGATCACTTGCAATTCACATAATCATTTTTTTTATTAAGGTCTTACATGTTTAAGAATCAATAAAACATTTCCAGGAACTGTGTGCTTGATTGGTCCTTTTTTGGTTGTTGGAGTGAAAGATTCCTGAGTTTGTAAATTTATTAGTATGATGTCAGTAATTATCTCCATCAGTCAACAATGGCTGGAGGTTTGATCCAGGAGAAAATCTTTTAATGCATAACGTCTCTGACTTATTAGTTTAAACATGTAAAACACCAAATGTAAGAACAGAAAAATTAATGCTAATAAGAAAAGTAAATATATTTTAAAGGAGGTGGTGTGGAAAGCTAGAAATAATAGTTAATCTAGTTAATCTTAGTGACATGGCGGGTAAATGACATTATTTTACACATGATTCTAGATATTCCAGTTGCCTGTAAATTTTGCTGAACTGTCCTTCACTGTTTCTGTCCTTTAAAAATGTCCTTTTAGTGTTGAGCCTAAAGGACAACACAGCATGGAACCCAAAAAGGACCATTAAGGGATCCCAGAAAAGAAATCAGCCCAGAATTTTTAAAAACTTCTGATTGTGGAGGGTCTGCAGGGAAAGTGGAAAAATTTGGAAACGGTCATGAGATAAAATGTAAGTAAAGAAATGAGAAGAAGACATGTTATTGTTTGAAAAGCTGAGGATAAAATAAAGTCTCATAGTTGTAATGCCTCTATCTTCATCATTCTTATAAGCTTCCTCAGCAGCAGTCGGAGGAAATGGATGCTTTCCTATCAGCACCACTCAGTTTAAACGGGACCAAATCTGTGACCCAATCTGAAATGTAGAAAGCTACAGGATTAATGTGACAGAAGATCATTTAAAAGGGAACGATGGAAACGTAGTTGAGGCAAGAGATGAAGACATTGATTACATTTCAATTTTAAACCGAATCAAATTGGATTCATTTAGCCTTGTTTGGGGGTGGATGTCCGGCCGGCTACCGGATTATACCTGGCGGCTGCTTCGTGGGGCCTGGACCCCCGGGGGCCTGGTCGGGGCTCCCACCAGGGAGCAGGGCGCCCCTGGGGCCTCAGGTACCTGGGGCCCATGGCTGCCAGCCGAGCCCACAGACTCGTCCCCGCGGCTCCTGGGGGCTCCGGCATTGCGGTGGCTGGGGGACTTCCTCGGGGCTGTCTCTCCTCCTAACTTGGTGGGGGTCTGATTTCCTGGGCTGGCCCCTCCTTGGTGCCTTCGCTCTTGGGGTCCCTTTGGGCGTCTGGGGCTTTGGGTCTCCCGGCACTGGACTCAGTGCTCTGGGGGGGAGGGGGCACCTCTTCGGCTCTCCACAACCACTGTTGAGCATTTTTCCTTTGGATCAACTTTACATGCAGTGCACTCTCACAATCAACTACAGGTGCTTGGTTCCAGGTACTCAGAGATTCACCTCCACACAGAAAGCCCATATTCTGATCTTCAGGTAACACAGAGTACATGTCAGATTAAATAATACTACTTCAGCGATAGTATCAAGGTGATACTTTATGGTATTTCTCGTAACATGTCCGTTCGTTGTTCTGTTCTTTTTCCATCTCTTTGCAGGTCATGAAGCAGAGTGAAGATGTTTTATTATCTCCTTTCTATCTTCATCTTTTCTCTTTTTTCTCTGTTTTTCCTGTCCTTCCTACATTAGAGTGTCCATAATACAAACGTCTTCAAACTTGGAAACAAACTCCAGTGGATTGTTTTGTTTTTTTTTTTTTACTTTTTTGGAACATTTTCTAACTGGCATGGCAGAAACCATTTTGGCTCTCACTGTCATTCAGATTTTAGGTTGTTTCTGTTTTGGTATCAGTTTCAGGTCTTTGTCAAGTCTTGCTGTTCTTTTTTCGGCTTATGGTTTAATTTCATTTAATGGTTGTTTTTTTTCTTAAGACTAAGTTTTTCTGGTTAAAATAAATTCAAAAATCCTTTATCACTGGATCCATAGCAAACTGTTCTCAATACTTTAGTCTTTTTTTATGTCATTTTTAAACATAAATATTTCTGGAAATGAAGAAGCTTTATTTGATTAATTGTTACGGATAATTTTAACCCTCTGCTGGCTGTTAAAACCCAGAGATTTTGGCTGAAAAATGATAAAAATGATGAAATCACGTAAATTCCCTTTATGTTTACCCAATAAAACGAACATTTATTAATATGATCTTTAGATGAATAGCTGGAGTTCTATGAAAGAGAAAAGAAGGCATTTCTTTGCTCATTTAGCTTCAGGTTGTCTTTACATTCCCCTTATGTGTGCACCCCCCTACCCCCTTTGAAAAATCCTAGATCTGCCTCTGCCTTGTCAACAGATTTAAAGGATCAAATTAATACAAAAAAACAGATGGAATCAATAAAAACAGGCTTTTCTTTGGTTCGTTTTTTAAAATGTAATCCAGCCAAGGATGTGATTGGCTGGAAGCAAGCATCACAAATGAATGTGTTTCGTCCTTCACTATGAGTTAGGATCGCTGAGTCCAGGTGAAAGGCACCGGAGGACGTCATGCAGAGAATGAACCTTTTGCTTCACCTACTGTCTCCTAACTTCTAGATCATCAAAGTTTGCTGAATGGTAGAATCTTAGAAAGTTGTTAACTCACATCTGGCAGGAAGATCAGGAATGTGTCTACTTGGATTCTCTATAATGAGACACCAGCAAGAAACTTTCAAGGAAAATAATTAGGATTCAGCGAGACCCAAACAACCTGTTCTGTCTGAAATCTGCTGCCCTCATTCGGACTTGAAGGTCATATGTCATCAAACCTCTCTTAGATAGTCTGTAAACATGGCGCTCTGGCCGCTCCCTACCCTGAGGACATCTGGGAAGCTGCTGCATGTCCAGCCGGTTGGTGAAAATTAGGGACAGTGCCTCATTTGCACACACACACACACACACACACACACACACACACACACACACACACACACACACACACACACACACACACACACACACACACACACACACACACACACACACACACACACACACACACACACACACACACACACACACACACACACACACACACACACACACACACACACACACACACACGTTGTGTCACAATATCCTTGTGGGGACCTTCCATGGACTTCCATTCATTTCCCACTAATTTATATGGCCTAACCGTGACCCTTATGACACATACCTATCCCTAAGCCTAACCTAAACTCAATTCACACCTTAGTGCTAAACCTAACCCCCACCCCAAGAAGAGAAACTTTCCTTATAGGGACCAGTTGTTGGTCCCCACAAGTACCTATGAGTCCCCAAAATGTAGCATATTCCTAGGAAATTGTCCCAACCAGGTATTAAAGACATGGCCACACACATACACACACACATTGGGTCAGAGATATAAACATACCTTCAGCGTTTCCCCCATGTTATTTTTTCTACCTGTGTTGCTTCTTCTTGCTCAGTTTCTTGTCATCTCAAACTTGATCCTTTGATTTTTCTCCCTCCTCTCATCGACTGTGATCCTTTTAAGGTCATTTTTTCTGACGTCAGCAGACCTCTGACCTCGGATGTCTGAACGCTAACCCCGTACTGCAACTGATCTTCACTCTACTGGAGTGCTGCTCCAGGCTGCGGGACAAATAAAGATGTAGTGATTCCGTTAAAATGGCCTAGTTATAGTTTTGGTCTAAATCCAATAGAAAATGTGGAAAGTCTTGGCAACAGTCCACATTCAATCAGACTAAACTTGGGCTGTTTAACTATCTGCTAAAGACCAGGAACTCCATCTACTGGAGACTACTAATAGAAAAGCATCATCAGAAAATATTTCCTAAGATCAAATCAGTTGATAAACTGGAAACCAGTCGCACTCGTAGATCCAGTCAGTTTCAGAAAACTTCATGAATCCTGAAACGATCAATTCAGCTTATTGAGGAAAAGCTTTTCTCTTAAAGGAAACCAGCAGATTGCATCCATTCATTGATTTTTCAAGATTCACTCTTTCTATGTCTGAAGGTGCGATCTGCTCACCTGGAGCGCAGGATTTACCTGTTAGGCAGAGACCTGCCAGTGATTGGCCTCCATGTTCTGAATGCTGGCGTACCATAAAGAATAAATGATGAACAGTTTAGTTTGTGCCTTCAAGTCGTTGCCCATAGGAAGATGTTACTGGATATAACCTAACGGAATATCTTCAAACGGCTCCAAATGACACTAAACTCATATGGGTGAGGAGAAGAGGATGGAATAACGGGAAATCAAGGGACCAATGGAAAAAAAACGGCGTTCCCCTTTAAGGCAGCGCTACAGGGACCCGCCCATGTTCTGGGGCCCTCGGCAGCTGTAAGAATGCGCCAAAGGCAGCATTCTGCGGCATGCAGTAAACCCCCCACCCCAATGAATGTGATGAATGGTTTGTACTGAAACTGAAGTCTCAAGGTCAGGGTCAGGATCAGGGTAAGCGTCAGGGTCAAGGTTTCAGGGTCAGGATCAAGATCAGGATCAGTGTCAGGAACAGGAACAGGATCAGTATGAGGGTCAGCAGGGGCGGATCCAGGATTTTTCAAAGGGGGGTGCGCACCTAAGGGTCATGGGGTCACGGGGTCACAGGTCAAGACAATGTGAGGCTAAAAGACCAAAGAATACCATCTTCACTCTTTCACGCTACCCTAATTATTCATCCAAGGGTTTTTAATTGATCATTTTAATGGATGAACATAAGTAGAATTAGCATGATTACATTATTGTAATTAAAAAAGGATCTCTCAGTTTTTAAAGCATGCACAAGGTTAAAAGGTAGTTTGAAGAAAAAAAATGATCCTTATCAACAATTAATCAAACAAGGAGTTTCTTTATTTCCAGAAATGATATTTACACAGAACATTAAATAAAAAAAATAAAAAAACAAGGACTTGGGTTCAAGTATGGTTCAAGTAAGACAAAGGAGTTTTGAATATATTTTAACAAGATAAACTGTTGAAAAACAAAAAAACGACCAAAGTTAAACCAGACAAAGAATATTGTTCTCTACTACAAACTTTATGATGATGATAATGGGTTTACAAATGTCAACCTTCTGGGCAAACATGTCTATGATTTTGTCGATGTCTAACTGAATGTCCTTCTGCACATACAAAAGTAGCAAAGCCACAAACCTTTCCTGTCCCATTGTTGACCTCAGCAAAGTTTTCACTGCTTTAAGACCCGAGTTAGCACGTTCCACAGAAGCACTGGTAACAGGTATGACTGACAGAAGGTGAAGAATCATATAAATGATTGGGTAGCACTTCATATTTGTTATCTTTAGAATTTCAGGGAGAGAGCTGGGTTTTTCCACTGATGATGACCACTTTGTGTGCCACAACTTCACTTCCTGCCTGAATGTTGATCCTGACGGTAGATCATCTTTATATGATGTAAAAATGATAAAAAGTCATACTTGTCCAGCCAGTCCCTCTGGCATGTTCTTTTGGTCACCCCACTGGCTCTTCGGTTGTCTTTAAATTCTCTGGCAGGGAAATTGAAAGATTTGGGTGGTTTTCTGGTCTGAAGAAGTTGGAATTATCCAGAGTCGTCCATTTCACTAATCCAGTCCTTGGCCTTTGATATATCTGTAATAACATTGATATTTACATTGTCAATTTTGCATGGGTGCTGGTGGAGTTGTAAATCTGCCTACATGAAGATTTTGTATAGTCTTGCTTTATTATGAAATAATTATTATAAAATGTAAGATTTCAAGATTAAGCAAAAAAGTCAATCATGTTAAACAAAATTAGTTGTTTTGACATTGATAAAAATACAACTATTACTCACCTATGTCATAAGTTGTTTGGGGCAAATCCACTTGGTTGAGCGCCGGCTCTTCAGTTGTCTTTACATCGAAACACGGTCCTTGTTGTTCATCTGGAAAAGAAAATAATTTTTGTGATCAGGTGAACCTTGTAATCTCAGGAGGAGCCACAAAACAATTTAATGTTGTGTTTTTATCGTAAATTCACTGAACACATATCACCAGGTGCACAAAACTAAATTTACTTAAAAGTAAATTGTATTTTTATTGTAAAATATTAAATGCACTGAAAACAAATAACACCAAATTTGTAGTTATCATGTCACAATGTTAACAAGACTCCCTTAGATTCCAAGCATGTGCTTTGAGCATTCATTGATTTGGATCCTTACCAATTGATAAAAGTTAGTAATGTTTTCATAAAGGACACCATTCTTATTTTTAACAGTACAACACGTGGTACAGGTTTAGACCCAAAAATACACACTACAAAATAACTATTGTATGCATGTCAATGGCAACTAATGTTGCTTATTTTTGTTAATTGTACACTCTTTTTATTACTTATCAAACGCTGCAATTTTCATAACTTTCCCGTTACTGGTTAAAGTATTCCTACAATTGCATTACTTTGCAACTTTAAACAACTTGTTTATCAACAATCAACAATGTTGATAATGTTTTCTCATCATCAACATTTTCTAGCAATCATCATACCTTTTATCTGTGTGTCTCCAATATCTGAACGTTCATACTGGTCAACGCTGTGGTCATTTTCTGTAGTTGTGCCAGGTCCACTGAAGAATAGAAAACAAGATATAAACATTTCAATCTGTGTTATTTAGATTATAGATATAAGCCTTTAGAAAATAAAGTGATAAAGTTGGTTTCTACTTACCCTTTTGTTGGATTGGACCAGAATCTTAAAAGAGATGGTTGTCTGGTTTTCTTGTTTGGCCTTAAATCTTCCAGGTCTCCTCGTGCTCGAAACGACGCTATTGTTGTATGGCAAGCCGATTGGGCCAATAATCGTCCGTACAATAACGTGCAGTTCCAACCCGTATTTTACGCGAGTGCGCGTTTTATTACGTCACCGCGCGTTTCCAGCCACCAGCCAGAACGCGCGGTGACGTAAAAAACGCGCGCTCGCATAAAATACGGGTTGGAACTGCGCGTTATTGTACGGACGATTATTGGCCCAATCGGCTTGCCATATCCCAAAGGGGGGTGCGTGCGCCCCCCGCGCCCCCGCCTGAATCCGCGCCTGGTCAGGGTCAAAGTCTCAGGATCAGGGTGAAGGTCTCAGGATCAGGGTCAGGATCAGGGTAAGGATCAGGGTCAGGATCAGGGTCAGGATCAGGATCAGGATCAGGGTCAGGGTCAGGATCAGGGTAAGGATCAGGGTCAGGATCAGGGTCAGGATCAGGGTGAGGATCAGGGTCAGGATCAGGGTGAGGATCAGGGTCAGGATCAGGGTCAGGATCAGGGTGAGGATCAGGGTCAGGATCAGGGTCAGGATCAGGATCAGGGTCAGAATCAGGGTCAGGATCAGGATCAGGTTCAGGATCAGGGTCAGGATCAGGGTCAGGATCAGGGTCAGGGTCAGGATCAGGGTCAGGATCAGGATCAGGATCAGGATCAGGGTCAGGGTCAGGGTCAGGATCAGGATCAGGATCAGGGTCAGGGTCAGGATCAGGGTCAGGATCAGGGTCAGGGTCAGGATCAGGGTCAGGATCAGGGTCAGGGTCAGGGTCAGGATCAGGGTCAGGGTCAGGATCAGGGTCAGGATCAGGGTCAGGGTCAGGATCAGGGTCAGGATCAGGGTCAGGATCAGGGTCAGGGTCAGGATCAGGGTCAGGGTCAGGATCAGGATCAGGGTCAGGATCAGGGTCAGGATCAGGGTCAGGATCAGGGTCAGGGTCAGGATCAGGGTCAGGATCAGGGTCAGGATCAGGATCAGGGTCAGGGTCAGGATCAGGATCAGGATCAGGGTCAGGATCAGGGTCAGGATCAGGGTCAGGGTCAGGATCAGGGTCAGGGTCAGGATCAGGGTCAGGGTCAGGATCAGGGTCAGGATCAGGATCAGGGTCAGGGTCAGGATCAGGGTCAGGATCAGGGTCAGGATCAGGGTCAGGGTCAGGGTCAGGATCAGGATCAGGATCAGGGTCAGGATCAGGCTCAGGATCAGGATCAGGGTCAGGGTCAGGATCAGGGTCAGGATCAGGGTCAGGATCAGGGTCAGGATCAGGATCAGGGTCAGGATCAGGATCAGGATCAGGGTCAGGGTCAGGGTCAGGGTCAGGGTCAGGATCAGGGTCAGGATCAGGATCAGGGTCAGGATCAGGGTCAGGATCAGGATCAGGGTCAGGGTCAGGGTCAGGATCAGGGTCAGGGTCAGGGTCAGGATCAGGGTCAGGGTCAGGGTCAGGATCAGGGTCAGGATCAGGGTCAGGATCAGGGTCAGGATCAGGGTCAGGATCAGGGTCAGGATCAGGGTCAGGATGACTGATCCTTTCTGTTGTAAATGGACTTGTTGACGTGAGTTGAGTTTTGAAGGTATCATGTTACTGTTCAGCCTCTCCCTTCCCTGCTGAGAACCAATCCACCTCCCTGCCCGTCGGCAGACCCTGTTCCATTCGTTGTTTCCTGCTGACTCAGCCTGAGCACAGCTGACCGTAGAGCTGATGTGTTGTCTGAACACCTCTGTTCTGTCATTGGCTGTAAGCAGAGGCACTAACCAAACAACTAAGCTCACCTCCACTAGGAAACCTGTTTACAGGGTTTCTCCCTTTCAGCTGGTATGTGGTAGAACCGGTTTGAACTCATCCCAACCAGCAGTATTGAGAAAACTTGGTTTCAGGCTTCATTGCTACCTTGATGTTTATGGCTGTCTGGAGGAGACGGTGACGGATTGGTCATTCTGAAGCCCAGTGGTTCCACCTTGTTTGGCAGGTGAGAGCTTCGTCTTTCTTACAGACTCTGCTGATCAGAGAACTTAGGAATTTACTCTTCTCTTTTCTCCTGTTTTCCTTCCAGGCGTTTTCTTTAATGGCAGCCTTGCCGGCCCTGTGGATCGTGGTTCTGTCTCTCCTACAGACGGGCCACTGCTTTGTTCGTAAGCAACAAGCAGCAGGTAAACAGTCTTCCTTTACCTCCAGACTAACTGAGTAACGACTAAAGACACTGAGTGGAGACAGATTGTCACATGACGGCAGGAGGTCAGATAGTTGTGGAAACGGAGTGAAGAACCGATAAATGGAAAACATTTTAATCAATCAGAAAACAAGCTCTCACTGCAAAAAATCTGAATCTAGATAAGCCATTTTGTTTTTTATTTTTTATTAAGATTCTTTTCCAACTTCAAATGAAATAAAGTATAATAAATTTTACACTATTTTTGTGTAATGATTGAAATACTTGCTGAAGTATTGTCTTTGGATGAGGTTTATTAGGAAGGTTCACTTTGTAGTAAAAAAGTATTCACACCCCTCTGTTCCCTTTCATCCCATTAGAGTCGTAAAAGCTGCCATGCTTTGTCGTATTCAGAGAAAGCTTTATTGCCAAGCCGTGTTTGACGCTTACCAGAAGTTTGTTTTTGGGATATGAGTACCGCTCACATTAAAGCTGGGTTTATATAATCTGGAATAAAGAAACTGAGACTGTAAAGAATGAAAACCAGATCATAAAAAGAAGCGATGAACAGTATGAAGTCAGATTGAATAGTATTACACGTACTGAGGGTTCCAAACCCCCCAACATGTTAGTGGAAACCTTGGTCCCTGTTAATGA
The DNA here is from genome assembly GCF_016077235.1 of Cyprinodon tularosa. Classification (NCBI taxonomy): domain Eukaryota; kingdom Metazoa; phylum Chordata; class Actinopteri; order Cyprinodontiformes; family Cyprinodontidae; genus Cyprinodon; species Cyprinodon tularosa. The sequence continues at coordinate 47,702 of NW_024038224.1, forward strand.
GGGAGATGGGAGAAACTGTTTGGTGGTTGGATGCTCCTGTCCTCCTGTCTGAAGGCGAGAGGCTGAGGGGGTCAGCTATTCTCTTACCTGCTCGCCTCAAAGTCCTGGAGGTGTACAGTTCCTGGAGAGAAGGAAAAATGCAGCCAGTCAGCCTCTCTGCAGAGCGAATGACCCACATCAAGTGGCCCTGGTTTCCAGAGGTGTCAAGTAACAAAGTACAAATACTTTGCTACTGTACTTAAGTACACTTTTTAGGTATCTTTACTCCATTACTTATTTTTCTGACTACTTCTTCTTCTACTCATTACATTTTCACACAAGTATCTGTATTTCCTATTCCTTATATTTTTAAAACAAACGTTACTCGTTACTCTTGGCTTTGGTTTAATGTTTCTAAATCTTTATTTCCCGTCATGCGCTCCATCCAATGCAGATCATTGGCTCCGCCCACATCTAGTGAAAACTAGTGTGATTGGATGAGTCATAGAAGGCAAACACTCATTGGTTAGCTAAAGGAAATCATCAGAAGCCAGCAGGTGTTCTTCAAACTGCTAACGTGAATTGTCTATGCCATGCTACAATGTGGGATTCAGAAAAAGATGCTGAAATGTCTGAAAGGTCGGACACAGGCCAGAGCGTATCGGGAGACGGAGACCAACCAGACCTCCCTCATCCTCCCTATCCTTGGCCCTATTTAGAGAAATAGTCGAAAAATTGAGCTTTAATTCATATAGCGGCATCTGGCTGTTTTTTTAAAGGTTACTTTATACTTTAAGTAGTTTTTGTGGCGCATACTTTTTCACTTTTACTTGAGTAAAGAGGTCAAGTTGATACTTCAACTTTTACCAGAGTGTTTTTAAACTGCAGGATCTATACTTCTACTGAAGTAACAAATGTGTGAACCTTGACACCACTGGTTTCTGGAGGTGACAGGAGCTATCAGATGATGATGCAGGAGGAGATGATGGACCCTGTGATGGTGGAGCAGAAGGTCACCATCATTGTCTTTGGCAGGATGAATTTCTTCAGCAGCAGGAAATGCATCCTCTGTTGGTTTGTCTTGGTGAATAAGGGGATGTGTATGTCCCACAGGAGGTCCCTGGTGATGATGGTGCCCAGGAAGAGGAAGGAGTCCACAGTGGTGACTGGAAATTCTCACAGGACTCCAGGTTTACTCCAGTAGTGAGCCGCCTCCTCCTCTTCTGCTGTGCTTCATTGCTTGTGCTGCAGCAGATGTGCCCTTCACCAAAATGTCCATTATTTCCTGTGACTGTGTGAAAAGGGATGAAATATATCTTCTTCCGATGATGTTCATGGGCCCTTCTCGGGGAATCACAGCAGAAGGCGACATATTGAAATTATAATCAACAGGCCAGCATAGAGTCACCCATAACCAGAGGGAATCTGATGCACCTTTATGCTCAGCAGGCTTTAGCTGGTTTGATGTGTGCATGGAGAACATGTGGAGCAGAGGGTCCTATGGGCCCAAACAGCTTTAACCTCACACCCCTTTAAACTTGATGCTGACAAAATATTAATAAAAACATCAACTTTTCTAAGACATCTCTGCTTAGACTGCTGCCTCCACGACCCGGCCCTGGATAAAGAGGAAGAAGATGGATGGATGATGGATGGATGGATGGATGGATGGATGAATGGATAGATGATGGATGAATGAATGATTAATGGATGATGGATGAATGAACAACTAAATCTGAGCCTTGGCTAACCCACCTGACACGGACACTCAGGTGTGAGGGCGGTCAAGCTGAGTGCAGATGGAAAAAGCAGACCTTCAGTTTCATTTCGCATATTAAAGGACTATGGGCAAAAGTATTGCTAAGAGAAAACATTTCTCAGATATTAAACCTAGCAAACGTCCCCACCCTCCTGTTGGTCATTCTTTCAATGTGACTGATGCATCTCCTTTTGTTTGTGAAAATGTTCTTAATTTTCTTTAATGGAAAAGATCGAACAGCTTTTCATATTCCGATTCTGACCCTTCAACCTCTGTTTCTTACTCTGCTGTTTTTAACCAGTTTCAGTCTGTGGCTGTTTTCTTTCCCTTTTTTAAAAAAATTCAATTTCATTATATTCAGTTTATTTCTAAAGCGCCAATTCACATCATGTCTGTTAGACATAGAGATATGATCTCTCTTTTTCATTTTCATCAGAACTCTGGCTGCAGCATTTTGGATCAGCTGAAGGCTTTTAACTACAGTTTGTGGACTTCCTGATAGTAAAGAATTACAATAGTCCAGCCTTGAAGTAACAAATGCATGGACTAGTTTCTCAGCATCACCCCTGGACAGGATATTTCTAATTTTTGCAATGTTCCTCAGATGAAAGAAGGAAATTCTAGAAACTTCTTTGATCTGGGATTTAAATGACAGGTCCTGATCAAAAATAACACCAAGATGTTTTACTTTATTATCTGAAATCAGTTTAATCCCATCCAAATGAAGTGACTGGCTAATCAGTTTCTTTTTCAGAGACTCTGGTCCAAAGACTATAACTTCTGTTTTGTCTGCATTCAGAAGCAGAAAGTTAAGAGTCATCCAGGTTTTTCTGTCTTCAGACATGCCTGTAATCTATGTAATGGGTTAGCTTCATCTGGATTATAGACAGATATAGCTGGGTATCATCAGCATAACAGGGGAAATTAATCCCATGCTGTCTAATAACTCTACCAATTGGGAGCATGTATAAAGTAAAGAGAATTGGTCCTAGCACTGATCCCTGTGGTACTCCACAGGTAACCTTTGAGCATGAGGAAGATCTATCATTAACATGAACAAACTGAATTCGATCAGATAGATAAGATTTAAACCAGTCTAGTGCTGTTCCTTTAATTCCAACAAAATATTCAAGTCTTTCTAAAAGAATATTATGGTCAACTGTATCAAATGCAGCACTGAGATCCAACAGGACGAGCACAGATACAAGTCCATTATCTGAGGCCATGAGAATATCATTAGTGACTTTCACCAGAGCTGTTTCAGTGCTATGATGAGCTCTAAAGCCAGACTGAAACTCTTCAAAAAGTTCATTATGGTGGAAGTGATCGCACACTTGTTTGGCAACTACTTTCTCAAGAATTTTAGATAAGAAAGGAAGATTGGATATAGGTCTATAATTGACCGAGTCATCTGGGTCAAGAGACGGTTTCTTAAGCAGAGGTTTAATTACAGCAACCTTAAAAGCTTTAGGTACATATCCCTGTAACAGAGATAGATTAATCACATCTAAAATGGAGGAGGAGATCAAAGGGAATACCTCCTTAAATAACCTGGTTGGAACTGGATCTAACATACAAGTTGAAGGCTTAGATGAAGACAATAGTTTCACCAACTCTAAAAGTTTCATAGATAGAGGAGTGCTAATGATCTTATTTTTAATAAGATCAATCTTATTTATAAACAATCCCATAAAATCATTGCTGCTAAGAGCAGGTGGAATGGACGGTTCAACAGAGCTATGGCTCTAGGTGAGTTTAACAGCTGTATTAAAAATATATTTAGGATTATTCTTATTCTCCTCTATTAATGAGGAGAAGTATGCTGCTCTTGCTTTACAAAGGGTCCTCTTATACAGCAGTAAACCATTTTTCCAGACTAGGAAGGACTCCCGCAGGCCTGTGGAGCGATATTTGCTCTCCAGTTTTCTAGCATTTTGCTTCAAAGTACGCAGCTCTGCATTAAACCAAGGAGCAAGCTTTCTATTTTTAACGGTTTTCATTTTCAAAGGAGCTGCTTTGTCTAAGGAAGTACGCAGAGAACTAGCAACCCCATCAACAAAATCATCAACCTGTGAAGGGGAATAAACTAAGCTTTTGCACTCTGCAGCACTGCTCAGCGACACAGAGGAGAGAGAAAGTGAAGCAGATTCCTTAAAATGTATAACTGCACTATCTGATAAAGATCTACTAAAATGTAACCTTCTTTTGGGGGAGGAGAACTCTGTTAAAGTAATCCTGAAGGCTATTAGAAAGTGGTCAGAGAGGACAGGGTTGTGAGGAAATACTGTTATTTCTTCACATTCTATGCCGTATGTCAGCACAAGATCCAAAGTATGAAGATGAGAATGCGTGGGACTATTCACATTTTGAACAAAGCCAATAGTGTCTAAGATAGCATTAAAGGCTGCTCTTTAAGCTGCAGTCTGTAACATTGAGAAGAGAGCAGACTTCGACTGAAAATTTGAAGAAAAACAGGTTTCACGCCACTCCCCCACCGTCTCTGCTTCACTCATGCCCCACCTCCAAGCTCCACCCCTCTCATAGCATCTGCACGGCTACCGCATGCGACCAGAAGCGTCCAAGCAGCGTACGCGGCATGGAGTGTGAACCGGTAAGAGCGATAACAGTCACCTCCAAGCAGCTAGATATAAGATGCTGGTTATACCGAAGTTTGCCGTGTAAGCAGTTGTCGGCAGGGGCAGTAAGGGCAGTTTCTCTTTTGCTGGTGGCTGTCGCTCCGCCATGACTTCCACGTGCGTCCTCCTGACTGCGGCAGAGGCAGGATAAGCGGTGAGAGGGGGGGGGGGGATTCAGCGTGTGTGAGCTGTGATTGACACTCCATCAGACGCTCCTCTGGCTGTGATTGGCTGTTTTGTCTCGTCCTGAAATATTCTTTCCAGAGTGAAATACAGGCAGTGTGCGGGACCAATTGAAGCAGTTTTTTTCACAGGTTACATATCACATGTACTGCTGTCTGGGCATAGGGACAGTTTTAGCCAATATGACAAAAAAGGGATTTTTAAAAACTTACAGACTTCAGCTTTAAGCTATCGCCTTCAATGTCAGCATGGATGTTAAAATCTCCCACTATGATGACCCTGTCAGTATTTAATACCAAATCAGAAAGGAACTCTGAAAACTCATCTAAAAATTCAGAGTAAGGACCTGGTGGACGATACAAAGTTACAAAAAGAAGAGGTTTTCTTGCTTTGAAATTTGGATCAGGGAAAAAAAGGATTAAATGTTCAAAAGAGCTGTAATTATTAACTCCCTTTGGAGTAATCAGTAAGTCTGACTGAAAGATTGTTGCTACTCCTCCTCCTCGCCCAGAACTTCTGGGGATGTGAAAATTTAAATAGCTTGAAGAAGTTGCCTCATTTATGCTCACATAATCCTCTTGCTGCAGCCAGGTTTCTGTAAGGCAACATAAGTCAATGTGATTATCACAAATCAAGTCATTAACTAGCAGACTTTTAGAGGAAAGAGATCTTATGTTAAACAGACCACATTTAATTGTTTTAACTTTTTCCCCAATTGGAGTTATTTCAGTTTTTATTAGACTATCATGATTTATTCCTTTGGGAATCTTATTAGATTATTTTGGTCGTTTTTCCAGGTCTGTTTGTCTTCAGGTGTTGTTCCTGGTCATTTAAATCATGCTTATGATTACTTAAGAAAGCTGCTCTTGATCCCACAATTCTTTCAAACTATAGGCCGATTTCTAAGCTTCCCTTCATCTAAAAAATTCTTGAGAAAGTGGTGTCTGATTAACTGATGGCCTTTTTGGACGAACATGATATTTTAGAGGTTTTCCAATCTGGTTTTAAAACATTACTCAGCACTCAATCAGCTCTTTTAAGGGTTTTTAATTATATTTTTTTAGCAACAGATTCTGGTGACTGTGTGATTGTTGTTCTTCTGGAATTAACTGCTGCTTTTGATACAGAAGACCACAAAATTTTACTCTCTGGTCTGGCACAGTGTGTCGACATCAGGGTAAACCAATGGAATGGTTCAAATAATGGAAAACTGAGCCTTCTGTGTCTCTCTTAAAGTGAAGTCATCCTCTGCTCCCCTATTGTGTGGGGTGCCACAGGGCTCAGTTTTAGGCCAACTTCTCTTTGTCCTTTATCTACTCCCGCTTGGCTCCATAATGAGGAAGCATGTTGTCCATTTCCATTGTTATGCTGATGACAGCCACATTTATATTACTTTAAGCAAAACGGATGAAACCTCTATTAGTGTGCTGTTAGAATGCCTCAAAGAACTAAATACCTTGATGGCCCTTAACTTTTTAAAATTGAATGAGAATCATGGATTTTAGCAGCACATCTAAGGCTCCCTCCATTAAAGTAGGTTTTCTAGCCCAGAACAGGAAGTAATTTATCACAAAACTTTGTGTTGAAGTAGATGCTGATCATAAACTTGACAGCCAGATAAAGGAAACTGTAAAGAAAAGTTTCCTACAGTTAAGGCAGTTGGCTAAAATAAAGCCCTTTCTCATTAAGAGACAATAATCCACGCCTTCATCACTACCAGACCAGATTACGGTAATGCACTTTATCTGACTTAGACTTAGAAAGACTTTGTTGTCATTCTGTACACAGCGTATACAAAACAAAATTTTGTTCAGTACAGCTCTCAAGACATTTCCATTTCTATAGTGCAGCGGTTATAAAATGTAAACATAAGACTGGTATATGATTGACAGTTTCCAACATTCAGCCCTTTTTTTTAACCCCATATTACATAACATTCATCAGCCTGATGGTGGTGGGGAAGAAGCTGCTGCAGAACCTGCTGGTCCTGCATTGAATGCTGGGAAGCCTCTTCCCAGAGGGCAGCAGGGAGAACAGTCCATGGTGGGGGGGTGAGGGGTCATTGATGATGTCACGGACTCGGGACACGCAGCGCTGGGATGAAATGTCTTTAATGGAGGGAAGAGGAGCCCCCATGATCCTCTCTGCTGTTCTCACCTTCTTCCAGTCTGAGGCGCTGCAGCCTCCACACCACACAGTGAGACAGCTGCTCAGAACGCTCTCTATGGTGCTGCTGGAGAAGGAGGGGAGGATGGGGGGGCAGGAAGTCCAAGCGCTTCTGGGCCCTTTGGACCAGTGAGGTGGTGTTTCCAGTCCAGGTGAGGGTGTCTGTGATGAATGACCACCTCTACAGCTGAGCTGTTGATGAGCAGTGGAGCGTGGTCAGGCCGCTTCTTCCTGAAGTCCACCATGATCTCCTTGGTCTTCTCCACCTTCAGGATCAGGCTGTTATCTCTGCTCCACCAGCTGCTCCACCTCCTCTCTGTAGTCCAGGTCGTTGTCGTCTCTGATGAGGCCCACCACCGTGGCGTCGTCTGCAAACTTCCCCATGTGATCGGTGGTGAACCTGGGGACGCAGTCGTGTGTCATCAGGGTGAACGGCAGGGGGCTCAGGACGCAGCCCTGAGGGGAGGGGCTTAGACCGATGACATCAGAGGCGTTCTGTCAGACCCGGACTGACTGAGGTCTGTTGGTGAGGAAGTCTAGCAGCCAATAGCAGAGGGGTGTATTGAAGCCCAGCTGTTCCAGTTTGCCCATCAGATGCTGTGGGATGATGGTGCTGAAAGCTGAACTGAAGTCCAGGAACAGCATCCATCGTGGGTGTTCTTCTCCTCCAGGTGTGCCAGGCTCAGGTGGAGAGCAGCAGAGACGGCGTCCTCAGTGGAGCCGTTTTATTCTGGGGGTTTGCACCTCCTCGTCTTTTATCTGGCACTCGTAAATAAGAGCACATCGCCCCCATTTTAGCCTCACTCCACTGGCTCCTTGTACATTTCAGGATTGATTTTAAAGTTCTTTTTTTGTTTTTAGGTCTCTACATAGTCTTGCTTCGTCCTTTCTTTCTGCACCTTCATGCACCCTGCTCAGCCAATCAGCTGCTTCCTGAAGTGCCTGAAGCTAAAGGGAAGCCTGGGCGTCGTGCTTCCTCTGTGGCGGCTCCAAAAATGTGGAACAACCTAAAATCGTTCTTTAAATCTCATCTCTTTACCTTCACTTTCAAAACTAAGGGAGATATTAATTTTAACATGTGATAAATTATTTTAATTTTATTTTTGTTATAAATTTTATAGTTTGGAATTTAGTTTTGTTATGTTTTATGCTTTTATCATTTTTTTAAATGTATGTCTATGTAATGGTTTTATTTTGTTTCACTGTACAGACCTTTGGTCCTTTGAGAAATTTAGTTTTATAAATAAAGCTGGAATTGATCAGATTCCTTCACTGAACTATAAACGTCCTGCAGGAGGCCCGGTGTTTCTGGATGAGCAGGCGGCAGCATCCTTCATGTCTCGCTCCTTGCTCTACAACCACTGGGACTTTGAGCTGGTGGTGCCGGATGACTTGGAGCGGGAGTGCAGGGAAGAGCTGTGCAGCTATGAGGAGGCCAGAGAAGTTTTCGAGGATGACGTTAAAACGGTAAATCTGCTGAGAGCTCCTTCACATCTATGAGCGCATCTACTGCTGATGCAGTTATATACTTGTTGATGAGGAAATTCATCTATGATCTTTTCGTTAATATCAATTTTAATTTAATCATTAACATCTCAGTGTTTTTTTAGGGTTTTACTTTCAGGAACCACTTAGCTTTAAGCATTTTTTTATTTTTCATTTCTAATGAAGCTTGTTTTTGGAACCAGGTGGATCTCATTAATGTTAAAAACCCTTTTTTTAAGGGAGTCCAGGTCTCCACAGGCAGCTTCAGTAACACGTTTAGTTCTATTATTACACAATGTGGGAAACATGGTGGAGCAGCTTCTGGATCTATAGCAGCCAGTCGGAACAATTCAGAAACAGTTGTCGCTTCATCTTTCCAGATGGTCTCTTAGAGACCATCTCAGTGTGAAGAACCAGCTTAACAAAGCTTTAGTCTAAGTCTCTACGTAGCCTAAACCCAGTTCTTCTCTAAGGTGTTCTGGATCATCAGGTCAAGGCTCCTGCTACATTGAAACCAATAAAGTTGAATCCCTCCTAAATGCTGACGATAAGAACCATCCGACTCCTGGGGGACATGCAAATTCAACTGACAAAACAGAAAAACAGTTCAATTTGCATGTTTTCTAAGCCATAACAAGGCTTTGTTGGTATATTCTATAAAGCCTGGAAATCAGCGTTACTCCAGACATTTTGAATTGAGAAAGCTTCCTGGATGGGAAGCAAAACATCTTCAAACTTGGAAATAAAGTCCAGTGGATTGTTTTATAACTTTTAAACTTTTTTGGAATGACTATGACCTGGATGAGTCAGAATCTTCACTAGCATACATTAGCCCATCTTTAGCTCAATGTTCGGACAGTACATCTAACTGCAAAGGTTACTGGGACCAGTGCAACCAGTGGGTCTAAGCCCTAAAGAGCTCCCACAGGTAGATTGTCTTACAGCATGTGGCAGAAATGGACCCATCTTGGTCCTGGAACAGTTTAGGTCCTGGATCCATCTTGGTCCTGGAACAGTTTTGGTCCTGGACCCTTCTTGTATCTGGATCCATCTTGGTCCTGGATCCATCTTGGTCCTGTACCCGTCTTGTACGTTAGTTTCGACCACAGCAATCAAACTCTGGATCTACTTAGGCCATCTGCTTTTTGACCCGGTTCTGTTTTGACCCGGTTTTGACCAAGTGGGTCCCGTTTTGGGTCCAAGACCTATCTTGGTCCTGCATTCTACTTGGTCCTGGACCCCTCTTGGTCCTGAACCCGTCTTGGTCCTGGATCCATCTTGGTCCTGGACCCATCTTGTATGTTAGTTTCGACCACAGCAATCGAACTCTGGATCTACTAAGGCCATCTGCTGTTTGACCCGGTTCTACTCATTCATTAGTAAGTTTCTGATCCTGAATGTTCCTCCCTTCTCCTTGATGCAGGTCTTTAGGTGTGACCTCCTCCTCTCTTCTTAAGCTGTTTTGAGCTGACCAGCAGTGAAGAACTTTGAGCAGAAGGGTGAGAATGAATCGACTGGCTGATAGGGAGACTTAGGGAGAAAGAGAACAAGGAGGATCAACCATTACTGAGTGCATTCTGTGGGTGGGCAACTTCCTCTTGTTTGGAGGACCATCTGCAGGTAGAATGCCACAAAAGGAGGATCTAAAGGGGTGAATCTGGTGTTAAAATAGTGACGTTTATGGCTGTAAGGAGACAAAGGGGTCAAAACCACACAGTCCTCTGAGAATGTCAGAAAAGGATGGAGGACCTCTGTGGAAAGGTCTGGAAGGAGAACACAATCAGGAGCCCATTCATTCAAATGCTCTTTTCTTTTTTCCAGATGGCGTTCTGGGAGAGCTATAAAGACAGTCATGGTAAGAAAAGTCTTTGTTTTCCATCCTTCAGGCTGAGCTCCATGAACACATCAATCTTTAGCAGTTCAATCAGTTTCTATGTGCTGAAGGCAACAACATTCTAGAAGTTCAAAACTAGAGCAGTTTCTCTCTATAAGTCCATTCAGAACCAGCACCATCAGGGTCTCCTTTCATGGAACAGGTCTGTTCATTTCCACTTCTACATGTCTGGGTTACCTACAACATTCCTGGCAGAGATCCCAGGCAGACTTTATGATTTACAATAACATGCTAAACTGAAAACTGTTCTCAGATCAGATGAGACCATAAGGCAGTGGACACTTCTCTGGTTCCCCTGCATAAGGTATGGTGGTGGCAGTATGATGCCCTTTTTTCAGCAGGGACAGGAAATGGTCAGATTATTTTAGGAGGACCTGAATTCACTCAGTCTACCTCACCTTCCATCCACTCAGAGAAAAGCAAACATGGATAACATCTCATGGACGCCTTGATGATCCAAGGAGAAGATGGAATAATTCGTAGTGTAGTTTTAATCCTTTTTTCCTCTCAGAAGGGAATCAGGAAACTTGTCTCTTTGTTGGATTGCTGTGAATCTGACTCTGTCCTTGTTTTCCTGGTCTGCTGCTTTTCCTTATGAGCCAACAGGGGTGGACTGTTGAGGAGGGCAATCCAGATCTGGAAAGTAGAAAGCCTACGCAGAGATCAGGTAGATTAAGGAGACAAGGACCTATCAGAATGAAGGGAACCTAGCAAGCGTTTCCCTTTCTCGACCATGTGGACTTTCTATAAACCTCTGAGAACTCAGTCTACACCAGCCTATCTCTAAGTGTAACCACCCCCCACCAGGTTAGACTGATGTTATTGCAAAGATTTTCTTGTGCACTGAGAATGCATAAGCAGCTTAGAGGGATCATTGATCGGAGACACTGATCCTCATTCCGGCTGATTAACACTCGTCTGCAAACCGCTTCAGCGAGAGTGATACACTGCCGACAGGTCCTCCTGAAGAACACAGTCGAATGCCTTCACCAACTCCATAAAGCAGGTGTAGACTAGTTGGGCAAACTCCCGATACCCTGCCGGATCCATCTGAGGGTGAAGTTTTGGCCCAGTGTTCCACGACTAGGACAAAAACTACACTGCTCTTCCTGACTATCGGACAGACCATCCTCTCCAGAACCCCTGAATAGACCTGACCCAGGGAGGCTTAGGCCTGGTTCATGCTCAGAAACCAGGTAGTCTGCGTGTGTGTTGCAGTTAACGCAGATATACCCCCTCTTCGGCGAACTCTCACGGGTGAACTGTGTGTTGTCTGGCGTTGGATGAGGGGTTGTAGACTGCGAACAAGCTCGTCATACCGACACACAAACACCCACAATCCTAGCTAGTTCCTGATTGTCCCTCTTTCATTGTGGCGTGGAATAACATAGCACAGAACACGCTTCAATATTGGGCATAAAAAAAATATATCTGCGTTACACCTGCAACAAGCAAACTGCCACACACTGCGGCGGGAGGATACACAGCCCTTTAAGAATGTGATCCCTCTGTAGTTGGAGCACTCCCTCCCTTTCTGAATGGGGGAACTACAACCTGGTCTGCCAATCCAGGGGAGCTGCCCCTGCTATCCATGCAATATTGCAGAGTCATGTTAAATAACACAACCACACAATATTTAGAGCCTTAAAAGGGCCTTGCCACTAGGGAGCTTTTTTGTCTGCCTGACTCAAAGGCAGCAGGCTTTGCTTTCTCTATGGAAGACATGCTGACAATCCTTGGTGAGCATGCAAATGTCCAATGATAGAACACCTATCCGGTTCAGGTCAGAGGCCGGGCTCTCATCAGGATTTCCTTATAAGCATTGGGAGGTTAAACCTCTTCTGTCAGGGCTGTAGAGTCACCTGCCTTGGTGAGCCAGTCATAACGGTGCAGGGTTCACAGCGCATCCCTCATACGTCCACGTAAAGAGGTCAATTTGTTTATGGACAATGTTTCTGATGCCACTAAGCTCATTAATAGTCAGGGATCGGCATAATCCCATTGTACCTCAGCAAAACCCCCCCAGTGAACAGAAAGGAATCAAATCCAGGTCAGGGAAACAGTTCAGAAGAGGAAGGTTCTGAGATCCAGAGTCCGTAGACCGGTCAGGGGTTTTGATCAGAACAGGAACAGACAGATCCAGGGTTCCATGAGTCCAGAGCAAGTCTGAGAAGGTTCAGGGTTCCAGGGAAACCAGTGTCAGTGCTAGACGATGCTGGGGGGAAGCCCAGATGTCAGTGAAAGGGCCTCTACACTCATAGAAAATGAGCCTGTTAGCCAGAGCGTCTAGGTGATTAGTTTTTTTTTTTTTTGGAACACAACAGCCCGTAATACTGATATACTCTGGTGAAAAAACTGGGTTAAGGGTCCGTCTGAACCAAAAGTGTCACTGTAATTGCCAACGTGTGCTTTGAATTCCCCCCCAGAGCAAGGGGCCTCTAGCAGGAGCACTATTAAATACCCCCACTTCGACTTCAAAAAGAGTGGGTAATCTGAACTGCTGTTTGAGGTAAAACAACGTCCCAAACAGTAAAATAGGTTAAAAAAAAAGATAATTGAATTATTGATATCACATTGGAGAAATTCCCTCTCTGCATTTAACCCATCCTCTTGGGGAGCACTGGGCTGCCACTGTGCGGCGCCTGGGGAGTAGTGTGGGGTTTAGGGTCTTGCTCAGGGACCCAGAGTGCAGGCAGTAGGATTCGAACCGGGTACCTACTCAGTGTAGTCCTGTTTCTCTGACTGTGACTAACTCTCTTCATCCTCTGACATTGGCGCTATAGAATTGAATAAGACCCAACTAAGATGTAGAAATCTATATCAATAGTGAATGATACCCAATAACCCCAATAATCTTTTGTTCTGTCTGCTAAGAAAAGACTCAAATAAAGCAGGATATTCAATGTTTGGCAGCACCTTCGAAATTCGCACATCCACTGATTTACTGACATAGAGCCGAATGTTATGACCTGATCTTTGGTCAAGAATTCGTACACTAGCTAGAAGTTCCAGGACTTTTTGTTCCTAGCTTAGAAATCATGTAAAAAAGCTTGAGGCACATTGCTGCAGCCTCTGTTTGTAACCAGTTTTCTGTTTGTGCAGCAAATGTGACCAAGGTGGATGTTTCTGGGCTGGTGGCGGGAATCCTGGCCATCGTCGTCACAGCGGTTATGATCACTGTACTGGGAATCTACTGCTGCAAGAACCAGAAGAAACGCAGGACCAGATCAGGCCGGTATGTTTGTCATTTCACTGGTAGGGATCTAACATCCAGAGTCAAGCTTTGATCAGCTGACCCAGAGGTTTGGGAGCTGCTGTCTGCATGCCCCAGGCCAGCTGTGGCTACAGTGTAGCCCTCCACCATCAGCCAATGTAATGTTAGGTGCATTGTTGTTCCTAGACTGGACAAAGCTCTTTGTGGACTTTTCACGTTTTCATGAATAACGAAAGGGGTCGTCATGGAGACAGATGCTGCTGAAAACCAGATGTGTCTAAAGGGTGAATCTCTTCTCCATTGAATAAATGAGCTCCGATAAAAGAAGGATTCTCCATGTGGTCTAATCGCTTCATTTATATTTGCTCTAACATGCAACATTCAGCATGTAGAGAATATTATTTCTGTCCATTTTAGATTAAAATAAAACTTCCTTTTGGGCCAGTTTTTAATTTCTATAAAGGCCAATCTTCTAACTACTGCTTTACGAATCAACATTCTCAGTTCTCTACTTGATTCCTGTTTCCCTCTGCTCCAGAGTTCCAGTAAGACTGGCAGAAGATGGATCCAGACTCCCAGAGGGAGTTCCCCTGTCTACAGTGGTGATCCCACCTCCACCGTTACCCAGCTACAACGAGGCTTTGACCCGCAGTGGGCAGCATGATGCCCCACCACCACCTTATTCAGGGTAAGTGGGTGAGTGTGCTCAGTAGGTCCAGCATTAGGCCTTAGTTGAGCCCAGCCCTGGGTCAAAGGAAAGTAGGAACCTGCAGTTTAAGGAGGCAGATTAGGCTTCGCAACTATAAAGGGAACTTAAGGAGCGATGTTGCACCTTCTGTTTGAGCGTGCAGGAACCAATTCAAGCGCACAGTGAGACAATGCTGTCAACTCTGGAAAAACTCTTCTCAAACTACGGTCCTTCTAATGAACTCAGACTGTAGGACCCAATATTCAAGGTGAGACAGGCAGTTGGAAAATATAAAATGTTTATTAAAAAATATGAAACGCAGAGCTGTGGATCTGCAGCGGCTGCTGGGGGAGGCGGGGCATCTCCCATCACTGGCAGCTCTGGTTAGGGAGAAACACAAGTGACGATGATAATCTGATGGAAGATGATTATCCATTAGAGTCATTTACCTGGTTCAACAGTTCAGTTCCTCCTCTCAGAGCGAGGCAGGATCCAGCCGATGGACTGCCAAAGGAGATGTAGCGGGAGCTGCCCAGAGTGAACCAGATGTTGCAGCCCGAGTGAACAGGCAGGAATCCATGCCAGGTCAGGGAAACAGTTCGGAACAGGAAGGTTGTGAGATCCAGAATCTGTAGCCCGGTGAGGGGTTTTGATCAGAACAGGAAAAGAATCAGATCCAGGGTTCCATGAGTCCAACAGAGAGTTTAGGCAGGTTCAGGGTTCCGTGAGTATGCAGAGAGTTCAGGCAGGTTCATGGTTCTGTGAGTCTGCAGAGAGATCCAGCACGTTCAGGGTTCCGTGAGTCCAAGAGTGAGTTCAGGCAGGTTCAGGGTTCCGTGAGTCCAACAGAGAGTTCAGGCAGGTTCAGGGTTCTGTGAGTCTGCAGAGAGATCCAGCATGTTCAGGGTTCTGTGAGTCCAACAGTGAGTTCAGGCAGGTTCAGGGTTCCGTGAGTCCAACAGAGAGTTCAGGCAGGTTCAGGGTTCTGTGAGTCTGCAGAGAGATCCAGCACGTTCAAGGTTCCGTGAGTCCAACAGTGAGTTCAGGCAGGTTCAGGGTTCCGTGAGTCAAACAGTGAGTTCAGGCAGGTTCAGGGTTCTGTGAGTCTGCAGAGAGATCCAGCACGTTCAAGGTTCCATGAGTCCATCAGAGAGTTCAAGCAGGTTCAGGGTTCTGTGAGTTTGCAGAGAGATCCAGCACGTTCAGGGTTCCATGAGTCCAACAGTGAGTTCAGGCATGTTCAGGGTTCCGTGAGTCCAACAGTGAGTTCAGGCAGGTTCAGGGTTCCATGAGTCCAACAGTGAGTTCAGGCATGTTCAGGGTTCCGTGAGTCCAACAGAGAGTTCAGGCAGGTTCAGGGTTCCGTGAGTCCAACAGTGAGTTCAGGCAGGTTCAGGGTTCCATGAGTCCAACAGTGAGTTCAGGCATGTTCAGGGTTCCGTGAGTCCTACAGAGAGTTCAGGCAGGTTCAGGGTTCCGTGAGTATGCAGATAGTTCAGGCAGGTTCAGGGTTCCGTGAGTCTGCAGAGAGATCCAGCACATTCAAGGTTCCGTGAGTCCAACAGAGAGTTCAGGCAGGTTCAGGGTTCCGTGAGTATGCAGATAGTTCAGGCAGGTTCAGGGTTCCGTGAGTCCAACAGAGAGTTCAGGCAGGTTCAGGGTTCCGTGAGTCTGCAGAGAGTTCAGGCAGGTTTAGGGTTCCGTGAGTATGCAGAGAGTTCAGGCGTGTTCAGGGTTCCGTGATTCCCCAGAGAGTACAGGCAGGTTCAGGGTTCTGTGAGTCCAACAGAGTTCAGGCAGGTTCAGGGTTCCGTCAGTCCAACAGAGAGTTCAGGCAGGCTGAGGGTTCCGTGAGTCCAACAGAGAGTACAGGCAGGTTCAGGGTTCCATGAGTCCACAGAGAGATCCAGCACGTTCAAGGTTCCGTGAGTCCATTAGAGAGTTCAAGCACGTTCAGGGTTCTGTGAGTCTGCAGAGAGATCCAGCACGTTCAGGGTTCTGTGAGTCCAACAGTGAGTTCAGGCAGTTTCAGGGTTCCATGAGTATGCAGAGAGTTCAGGCGTGTTCAGGGTTCCGTGAGTCCCCAGAGAGTACAGGCAGGTTCAGGGTTCCGTGAGTCCAACAGAGAGTTCAGGCAGGTTCAGGGTTCCGTCAGTCCAACAGAGAGTTCAGGCAGGCTGAGGGTTTCTATGAGTCCAAAGAGAGATCCAGCACGTTCAAGGTTCCGTGAGTCCATCAGAGTTC
Source organism: Cyprinodon tularosa (assembly GCF_016077235.1). NCBI lineage: Eukaryota > Metazoa > Chordata > Actinopteri > Cyprinodontiformes > Cyprinodontidae > Cyprinodon > Cyprinodon tularosa. The sequence continues at coordinate 63,950 of NW_024038224.1, forward strand.
AAGCAGGTTCAGGGTTCTGTGAGTCTGCAGAGAGATCCAGCACGTTCAGGGTTCTGTGAGTCCAACAGTGAGTTCAGGCAGGTTCAGGGTTCCATGAGTATGCAGATAGTTCAGGCAGGTTCAGGGTTCCGTGGGTCCAACAGAGAGTTCAGGCAGGTTCAGGGTTCCGTGAATCTGCAAAGAGTTCAGGCAGGTTTAGGGTTCCGTGAGTATGAAGAGAGTTCAGGCATGTTCAGGGTTCCGTGAGTCCCCAGAGAGTACAGGCAGGTTCAGGGTTCTGTGAGTCCAACAGAGAGTTCAGGCAGGTTCAGGGTTCCATCAGTCCAACAGAGAGTTCAGGCAGGTTCAGGGTTCCGTGAGTCCAACAGAGAGTTCAGGCAGGTTCAGGGTTCCGTGAGTCCACAGAGACTAAAGCAGGTTTAGGGTTCCATCAGTCCACAGAGAGTTCAGGCAGGTTCAGTTTTCCGTGGGTCTGCAGAAGGTTCAGGCAGGTTCAGGGTTCCAAGAGTTCCCAGAGAGTTCAGGCAGGTTCAGGGTTCCGTGAGTCCAACAGAGAGTTCAGGCAGGTTCAGGGTTCCGTGAGTCCACAGAGAGTAAAGCAGGTTTAGGGTTCCATCAGTCCACAGAGAGTTCAGGCAGGTTCAGTTTTCCGTGGGTCTGCAGAGAGTTCAGGCAGGTTCAGGGTTCCGTGAGTCCAACAGAGAGTTAAGCAGGTTCAGGGTTCCGTGACTAAAACTCCATCACTGAGTCTTTTACCTGATTTAAAATTAAATTATGCAACTACAAACGAAACAACATTCCTAATATTTGAATATTTTGAAGCATCCGTAAAAATTTTAACATATCCAGAATATTTGTTATCTAAATTTTGTTTAACCAAACTTGAAATATCTGAAATATCCTCCTTGTTTTTTCTGTTTATAGAAGCAAATTAATAGCAGTTAATGACCTAATACCTGCTTAACTGACATTTATTTGAGATCATTCAAGATCTATTATAGAACTACCTACTTCCCATCAGCTGGTCTGGAGTGGGAAATTGTTTATGTATTTAGCAGATGCTTTTATCAAACGCAGGCAGAGTTAGGCAGGTGAGTGAACTGAGCAATTAGGGTCTTGGACGTGAACGGTCTTGCCTAAGGACCCACACTGGCAGCTCATTCGAACCGGCTTCCTGTTTGCAGGATGGGTGGCTTAGCTCTTCAGCTAGCCATCAAACCGGATGTAGTATTTGGAACGAAGACTTTGATTGGAGGAAGCTGCGGTTATTGGCTGATGGTGTGGTTCATTTACAGACATTTATGAAGTTGCGAGCGCAGAGACAGAGTCGAGCAAGCGGAGAAACAGCCAAGTGCACAGCTATGAAGTGCAGAAAGAGCAGGTACAGCGCACACAGAGACGGAGCCAAGAGACAGAGCCAAGCACGAGGACAGTGGGCTGAGAAGAGTTTTTCAGAGTTGAGTGCGCGGCGGACCGGTTTTGAGCGTGCGCCTAACTGCATGCTTGGATTGGTTCCTGCGCGCTCAAACAGAAGGCGCAAATATCACTCCATAGGAGTTCTGCCCACGGTGGACAATGGACCCATGGCATCACATAGAACTTCCTAAACTTCAGCCTGACAAGCAAACCTTTTGATGGAACTTAGCAGGGAAAGACTGCCTGGCCGTTAGTCTCTTTACTTTGAGTGCAATTATCGGCCTGTAGCAGCTACCTGTTTGAAAGTCAATCATTTAATTCTTTATTGCAGAGTAAGGTTGTGAAATTTACCAAAACACTGACACTCCATAATTATGAACTCAATAATTATGATTTATGGACTCCTCAACTTTGGACTTAGTGGAAGATCAGTTTGTTAGCTATGCTGAGAGGAAGCTCAAGGTTTTGAACTTTCCAAAACTTTCAAAACTGATCTTCTGCAATTCCAAATGAGGAGAGGTAAAAGCGGCTCTGGGCTCTAAGACTCTGAGCTCTGAAGCTCTGCAGCGATAGTGATGAGGTTATGGCTGAACATTTAATGTGCTGCACTCTGCTGCAGTTACATGCAGCTTCCCAGATTTATGTGCATACAGTAACCCTTCCTTTCTATGTCCACAGGGGGGCGCCATCTGAGATTGCTGAACCAGCAGACAACTAATGAGAGGCGGGCTGGCAGGAGTGATGCCTCTGCACCTGATGGTGATCTTAGTGAACTTCAGCTTCCTGTTGCTAGTTTCACATACAGGAGGGCCAGAGTCCAGCCCTGAACCATGAGTGACCAGACTTCATATCCATGAGAGGATCTCTGAGGGGGGTGGGGTTCTTTGTTGTGAAGATTATTTTTCCAGAATATCAGTGAGATGTTTTATAAAATAAATGTATTCAAACAAAAGATCTGAGTTCATTTCATCCAGACCTTCAGCCTCATGTTAGAGATGCTGGAGGTGCTTTGGCTCTTTGTCATCATTCCTCAGGTCTTCCAGCACACGGGGAGGGGGGGGGGGGGGGGGGGGGGGGGGGGCTCATTCACTCATCCCAAAAAATGGCGTCTGAGGGGGGGAAATAGCTTCAGTTTGCAGCAGTAGAGCCTGAATGACACTCTGGAGAACAGCATCAGCATCTCTGCAGCTCCACACAGCAGACAATAGACAGTGGAGAACATGGAGGGGAGGAGGGGGCTCCTCCTCCCAGTCCTCCCAGTCCACAGGCTCGTCAAACAGAGAAATAAGCAGATCGAGCTCTGAGGAGAGGGGGACGGTCCTCATCCTCCCCCCCCAACCCTAGCCCTCACCCCCCCAACCTTACCCCCCCCCCCCCTCTCTCTCTCTCTCTGTCTGTCCTTCCTCATCCTCACCCAGCTGCTCCCTTCATGGAGAGGAATTATCCCACAGCAGGATTTGGAGACCTGGGAGCTGCAGCAGGATGGAGATCCGACCGCTCCACCAAAGCGAGGTAAGGGGGGGGCAGCCTAATCGATGCTGCTGCCGCTTCATGCAACCTGCCTCAGGTCCAGCATGGAGATCAGGAGCATGGGGGGCATTCTGGGGAGCAGGAACCGGAATAAAAACCCAGAACTGACTCCCCAGGCTCCATCATTGCCCCCCCACCAAGCAGGTCCGATCATTTCAACCTTTCCTCTGGAGCTGCAGCTCCTGATGCTCTCAGCTGGCAGAGGGACACTTTCCCACGCAGCTCCAGGCCACCTGAGGTCCACTCTGACAGTCAGAACCAGCTCCTCTTCAACTTAGCATAGCTGCCTGTTAGCTTCGCTCCATGTTAGTGGTCGCCATGGCAACCAGCTCAGCCTCCTGTCACCATGGAGTCCAGGCAGCGCTGCTCTGATTGGAGGAGGAAGAGGTTCTGTCTGCTTGGAGAACAATAAGGAACCTGAGTGAGAGGAGCTTCCAGAGATCCCGCTGACGCTCCTGACAGCAGCTCCTGATGAAGGAAAAAAACAGACTTCTAGATCTTCTAGATCTTTGTTGGGATCAAAGTGGGCAGATGGAGATTGGATGGACCTGTTGCTGAACAGAACAAGCAGAAGATCCAGAGCTTATTCTCAGGTTCCTCACCCTGAATATGAGAGCAGATGGAGATGTTCCTACTAACACTGCAGCTCTCTTTTCCACCAGCAAACAGTCAATCTGTTCTCCTAACAACATGGAGAACTACTGAGCAGCACCTCTGGAACGGAGAAGCTTAGCTCAGAGCGAGCAGAAACTCACTTCCTGTTGGCTGTAGAGTGATGACAGCTCAGACTGTCAGTCAGACTGCAGCAAATCATCAGGAAAACATGTCTGGGTTTAAAAAGCAGACCTGATGAACATCAGCAGCACGTTAGAAAGGTCAAAGTTAATTATCAAACATAGATAGCTTTAGACAGGGGCATCAGGGGCCCCAATTTACTTCAGTTCAGTCAATTATTATTGCGCCAATTCAACACATCATCATCTCAGAGACGATTCAACTAGATTGGTTCTAAGTTTCTATCTAAGAAAAACCAGCTGATTGCTTCCAGGCTTTAACTTACAGGACATCCGCCTCCTGGATGAGGCTGTATCATTTCTGTCATTGACTCTTCAGCAATCCTTCACACCAGGCATGCATGCAACCACAGTGGAGAGGAAAACTCCCTTTGAACAGGAAGAAAACTCCAGAATTAACAATCAGGCTCAGTTTGCTGGATTTTGGATGATCTGTCGTTACAGCCAAATTATGTCATTTTTTTTCTTTTTCGTAATATGTAGCCAATGTTTTCAAGATGACTTGGATAGTAGCGCGTTGTGACAAACACCAGATACAGCACTGGGACTTGATCAACAGCCGATACCGCACCGTGACGTCACTAACCAGTAGGTGGCAGTAGTGTTCTTTGACAAGCATGGATGCCTCCAGTAAAGCACATTCACATTAAAAACACTGATCATTTATTGAACAGGATGGAATAATTTCTGATTTAAAGAACTTAAAATGAAGACGTTACACTCTGAGTGCTGGAGGTGCTGCAGCACCCTCTAGTGGTAAGAAGGAGAAAATGTATTAATACTTTGCACAATTTAGAAATTCCTTATGAATATTTTGGGGAATGATTTTGACTTTTTTATTTTACTAATACATGTATTCTGATTTAAGTATTTTGAGGCCTAATCAACACAAGTTCACACAATGACATGGCCATTACGTTGCCATGGTAATGTCAAGCAAGCTAGAGGAATCCTGCTCACGGAAACACACTAGTAGATTTACAGGGTCTAATGACAGAAACCAGGAGGAAATATGGCAGAGAAACGCATTCAGGATTGTCCGCTGATGTGAGACTTTATCTCCACCACCTCAGAGCGCACCTGAACATATGGACACCTGTAACCATGGCAACCTGCCTGTAGCTCAGAGGAAGACCATGGTGATGCCATGCACTTTCATATTTATTTGCACAGCTTAAGGTAATCATAGTATTTTAGAGAGTTATTTTGATCTTGGGTTCTTTGTGTAATGGATGTGTAGAACTGTTCAATAACGTTTAAATTGTTTAAAAATATATTTATGTCCTTGTGGTTTCCTGAAAAGATTTTGGACATAAACACAGTGACTCAGTTTCCTGCCAGCTGACCAAATATATGCTGTTATAATGTTATTATGAAGTTGAATTAATAGCGCAGATATTCACCTGAAAACTAATGATGTCTGTGTGTTATAGACCGTGGTTGCGTGTATATAACAATAAAGTAGTGAATCTCTATCTATTTACGTATCTATTAGGCCCGAGCAGCAAAGCGCTACAAAGGCCTATTGTATTTCGAAAGTTTCTTCTTATTATTATTATTATTATTACTATTATTACGATTCTTGTAGCACTTTGAACGCATTTTACGGGGACTTCGCATATTCAAAAACTCAGGAAAACATGGCAGTAAATTGTCCCCCGTGTGAAATAGCCGGTCTATAATGGAATCCAAAATGGCCGCCCCCAAATTACGCCACAGCGCCCCCTAACGTGAGTTGGGGGAAACTGTAAGTCCCAGAGATCTGAAATTTGGCACACAGGTAGATCTCCTCAAATCATGAAAAAAAGTCTCTTGGAGGTATGCCCTAAAACCCACAGGAAGTCAGCCATTTTGGGTCAAAGTGCGATTTTTGGCCATTTTTCATTTTTATTGTATTTTTAATAGTTCTATAGGCTCATAGGTCTTTTAACCATAAAAAAACCCCCAAAATGTTCACAGCACCCCCTGTTCAAAAGTACTTCCAGCGACCCTGTATCTCCGTCTGAATTAAGTTATTTTTTCTGTGATATCTCTGTATCTCAGTAACTCTAACTGTGCCGAAGCACTTTAAAACACAGCGCCTTCTGCTGCACTACTCTACTGAGCACTTGTTGCTTTCACAGATTTATTTCTGGTAGGTAGGGATAAGGTGACCAGATTTCTGAAATCCAATGAGGGGACATAATCTAAAACAGGGACATATTACAATCAAAATCAATGCTAGTAAACTGGAGAGACAATATCCTACCTAGTCTGGAAAAATAGTTTACTGCTGTATAAGAGGAGCCTTTGTAAAGCAAGAGCAGCATTTTAATAGAGGAGAATAAGAATAATCCTAGATTTCTTTTTAATCCAGTTGCCAAACTCACCCAGAGCCATAGCTCTGTTGAACCGTCCATTCCACCTGCCCTTAGCAGCAATGATTTTATGGGATTCTTTATAAATAAGATTGATTTTATTAAAAATAAGATCATTAGCACTCCTCTATCCGCGATTGGTTTGTCTCTGGAGGGTGGGGGTGGGGGGTGGCGGCATCTGAGGTAGTCATGGAAGACTGCTTTGATCCAGTTGAACTGAGTTAGCAAAACTATTGTCTTCATCTAAGCCTTCAACTTGGATGTTAGATCCAGAGCACTTCACTCTCAATCTGCAGGTTTACTAGTGGTTCCTAGAATTTCTAAAAGTAGAATGGGAGGCAGATCTTTTAGTTCTCAGGCTCCTCTCCTGTGGAACCAACTACCAGTTTTAGTCTGTGAGGCAGACACCCTGTCTACTTTTAAGGCTAGGCTTAAAACTTTCCTTTTTGATAAAGCTTCTAGTTAGAGTGGCTCAGGTTATCCTGATCTATCTCTATAGTTCTGCTGCTATAGGCTTAGACTGCTGGAGGACATAGGGACCCCTTTTTCATCATTCTGCTTCATTCTATCTCTATTCTCCCACTCTGCAGAATCTGTTAGTTCAATCTCTAACGTTCTGCTCTCTCTGCTTTTTCTCATAGTAGCTTCATCTGGTCTGTTCCTGTTTGGCTGTGACTCCATCCTGGAGAGAAATATCAGCTGTGCTGCTGCCATCAACACCTTTGTTTCTAGATGTTGGAGCTTGGCCTGTTTTCCAGTGTAGTCCTGTTTCTCTGACTGTGACTAACTGGATGTGCTCTCTTCATCCTCTGACATGGGAGCTGGCTCGGAGCTCGTCTGCCTGGCTGTGTGTTTCCTGGACGGGGCCGCCTGTGGAGCTGGTTGACAGTTGCCTTTTGTATCTATGCTTGTTTTTCTATGTCTGCTTCTGTCTCCTTGAACCCCAGTGGGCCTCAGCAGATGGCCGCTCACACTGAGCCTGGTTCTGCTGGAGGTTTCTTAATGTTAAAAGGGAGTTTTTCCTCTCCACTGTCGCTACAAGCATGCTTAGTGTGAGGGATTGCTGAAGAGTCAATGAGTCGATGCAATCAGCTGGTTTTCCTTAGATAGAAAACTTTGAATCAATCTGACTGGATGATCTGGTGAACTGGAAAGTGACCTGAGATGACATGATGTGAATTGGAGCTATAGAAATAAACTGAATAGAATTTAATTCTTCTTCTCAGCCCTTCTCAGACGTTTCACACAGTCTAATGAGTGGATATTCCCACACTGCTTATACCTGCATAGAAAGGGTTGAATAGTAGAGTGTGGGATATTCAGATTCCTGGGAAATGGATCCAAGGGTGACCCAGATTCCTGGAGACCCCCCAGTAAATAAAACCAGTTTAATAACAATAGGAACCTTCAACACTGTTTGTCAGTTTAAATTAGGCAATACTTTAAAACATTTAACAGATGTGGAGTTAGAAAGCTGAGGCAGAGACATTTCTTGTAAAAAAATAAGGTTGACATTTATTTAACATCCTTGGATGGAGAGATGGGGATCTGAGACATTTTAGTACATGCATTTGTACCTTACAAAATCCCACACACACACACACACACACACACACTCCCACCTGGGGAACCAACCCACCCCCTGCATAAAGAACTTTCTCACACTTGAACATTTGGAAGAAAAACAACTTGAGTTCATCAAGGCCGTTCCCTGTTAGGTTAATCTATGTTTCACAGGCCAGATGGATCTCCTCTAAACATCAGTCCTCCTCTTCATGCCATGAAGGAGGCTGTGTGACTCATTCTTATCTCGTATTCGTTTGGAGCCTTTGAGGCTAAGAACTCAAAACTTTTACAGGGATGATCTTAAATGACTGCCTGGGATCATGGACTCGCCAAAGTATGCAGCTAGCTTAGGTGTATCTGGGAAACGTTTGATATCAATAGTACATTTCATCTAAATCAGCGGTAGGGTGATGTCTGCTGAATCCAGGGTTTGATAGATGAGGCAGGTTTTTTTTAGCCTGACGTAGTCCTACTCAATTCTAGTCAGAATATGAGTCTGATGCTGCTCCATAGAGCTGTGATTATGGGGCGTGTTTCGAACGAACCAGGAAAAAAAATGCCTCTGCACTCAATTGGATAGACCTACAACCAATAAGAGCAACGGAGTGCGTGACGTATGTTAAGCCACGCATAGTTGTCAACAAAAATCAAAGCGTGCAGTTGCACGCCTAGAATAAGAAGATGAGCCTTGATCGCGTTTCTCTGTTCCTCTTTTAAAATTAATTTGCTGTCGATATCTTCTAGAACAGACCTAATAGCAGAATCTACTCACCTCAACTCTCCAGCGGCAGCCATTGTTGTTGTCACCCAAGCGCGCTTTGGTCACGTGGTTGATTATGTTACTGTTGATCATCTGTCCATCATCGTATAAAGCCCGCCCTGACAATTTGATTGGCCCGCCAGATATTATGCTAGCATACTCGCGCTACTATTGAGCAATGCCAGACCGAACTTCCCGACCTCAAACGTTGTGGGCGGGACTAAGTTCGGAATGGCACCCAGGCTAGGGTTTTTTTGGAATAGGCCACAGTAGTTTATTTTGTTTACTGAAAGGCTGTTTGGAAAATGTTTCAGATAACTAATTTGTGTTGCAGGTTAGATTGTTATTGCATATTGCTGATTGTTGTGATTTTACGTTTTAAAAGCTGACAGTTGATTCTAAAAATCGAATTTCATCAATGTGTTTTCCAGCCTCGTGTATGGGAGTTCCAGGTCGCCCCATCCGGATTCAGAACTTCTTCATCGTCAAGCCTATGCCCCCCCTCACCCTCTGCAAGGCTATGCAACCAGCTCCAGGCAGGGAGGAGTCTTGGGGCCCCCTGGACGAACACTGGGTAAGGCCCCCTGCTGAACATGGTGTCGGGTGTGACCATCCCCATGAAGCTGGACGAATAATCGTATTTAGTGTGTTCTGGCCTTTATCCATCGATTGGGACCGATTGGTTCTGTCTCCAGCCTGCAAAACAAGCAGATCAAAGCCCCGCCCCTCATTTAAAAAAAAAGAACATGAAATTAAAAAAAGCTGAAAATGGAGTTAAAAAAACAAGGTGAAAAAAATAAAAGACTGAAATAAGTAAAATAGCTTCACAAAATAAAAGTTTTGAAAGAAATAAAATTCTATTATGAAATAAATGAGTACATAAATTAAAATTAGATCAAAATGTCTTAAAATATTTACTTAGTTTAAATTCAAGGTGACATTTATTTATTTCATAGAATATTTATTAATGTTTTATTGATAGCAATATTTATTTCTTTATTCATGTTTTTATCTAATTTTCAATGATACGGTTTTCCATATAAAGGGTCCTGATTGAGGAATAGAAAAAAGTTCCTATAGTTTAACATGAAGGCGGTTGGGTGAGAATATTCAGGATGTTTTATGGCGATCCACTGCAGGCTTTTAAATCTCACTGTCCCAGCGTAAAGTCCGTTAGGAAGCTTGCAGCTTCTGGTTTACTGAATCTACTGGTGTCCACTGTCCGTAGGCAATAAAACTTTTTTACTTTGATTTGAGAACTAGAATGATAATATATCACATTTAACTAACTTTAAATCTGTATGACAGTATTAAAGATTTGTCTTTTTAATTAACTTATTGTCCTTTCTACAAGCCTTGGCATGTTTGTTATGAAAGTGCCAGCCAGACTTGAGGTGAACTGAATTATTGTTGGTTGCCAGGTCTTTCGGGGCTGTTTGACACCAGCTGGCACCATGCCACCACCTCTGGTCCTGATCCAGCTGTCATGAATCTGATCTCAGCCTTTGAGTCCCGAGGTCCACAGTCTACACCCTCTGATTCCTCTCTCCTGTCTCAGTTTCGTCCGCCCTCTTGGCAGCCCAGTGAGTATATGTGCACTTTTGCAAAAACACCTCAAAGATTGTCTTTGTGTTCTGACTCATTGTGTTTGCTGTTATCTCTTCTAGCCATGCATACTCAAGCCTCTGCAGAGCTCTTTATTTCTGGAGCACTCCAGAGTTCTGGGTCCTTCCCTTCAACCATTTCTGCGTATCGGCATCCTGGTTCATTCACCGGACGATCCTTGACTCCTCTATCATTTCAGGATACTTCAACATATAGTCCAAGTTCCAATGGTTTTCTTTCTCCCCATGATTCTCTGCTGAATAGTAAAACTCCCCCCCAGTCCAGCTTGGGCTATGATCGCTTGCTTTCTTCTCAAACTGCCACATTTAGGGGGTCCCAGGAGTCCCCGGCTGCTCAGAATCAAACCACCTCTGACTCCACCAGTTGCCCCTTGCCTCCTCCCCAGTTCAACCTGTTGTCCTCCCAACTGCCAAACCGGTTCTCTCAGTTGTATAATTCATCCATGTTCTCTTCTGCTGTAGCCTCGCCGGATGCAGCAGCCCCCCAGACACAGCCTGCTTCAGATAGGTCGGTTTCTCGTCAGGACAGTGTGATCAAACATTACCAGCGTTCACCCCCGTCTCCGTCTGCATCTCTACAGCAATATGGACGCTATGGTGGGTCATCTAGGTACCAGCCGTTAGTCACTCCATATCAGCATACTGGAATGCCCTCTAGTCCAGTGGATGAACAATGTTCTTCCACTGACCCTAAACCTCCACTGCAGAGGGAACCTGAAACTTATCAACCAACCATCCAAACTACCTACACAGCCACACCAACCATTTCATCTATTTCATCCTCTCTGGGCACAGAGGGGCCCAATGGTTCCTGCTCTACTTCCGGCTCCTCATCGTCCTCTTCCCGTACTCCACACTCTCCAAAATCTGCCTCGTTAACCTTGTCCAGTTCCAAGACAAATAGCAACTCCTTATCTGCTCCTTCTTGCCAACAGCCTGTTCCTCAGCTAGATCCAGCACTGCCTCTGCTGCCATCTACGGACGTTCATCAGCCTGCTGCCACACCATGCTTACCCAGCTATAGCTCTATATCTCTGGATAAATCTAGCACCATTATGATGACCCCTCCCCAGTCGCATGCTCAGTCCTACTCCCCCGGTGAAGCTCCGTCTGCACACAAAGCTCAGACCTTTGAAGAATTCGGCTCACCTCGTTCCCAGGATTTAAGTTCTGGGGGAGGGGTTACTGGGGGAAAGGCTTTCAATAGTATGGGCTCAGAAGGACGATCGTTCTCTGCAGAAACAGTCTTTGGTGACTCCAGTTATGGATCTCCTTCTTTCAGGAGAGCAAAAAGCCCTGCTTTGGATTATAAAAATGAATCAGGAAGAATTGGACCAATCTCAGGAGCAACTACACAAAGAAGTGGAATAGGATCTGTTGGTTCAGTCAGTGCTATATCTGCTGTTTGTAATGAAAGCTCCTACCACCTGCCTGAGTCAAGTAAATCCCCTAATATCATTTCTAACATTAGCCACTCTGTGCTACACACATCCTCTGCTCCTACACCATCCCCAGGGAGCTCAGGGGGGACTAAATACCTGTCTTCCATCTTGTCACCTGCATTCATGTCCTCACCACAGAGTTTCCCTGATGCACAACAAACTCAAAGCGGCTCCAATCACTCATCAACAACCAAACCAAAAACTGGCACAGCATTAGGGGCAGCTGATGGAGCTGAAGTGGAAGAAGCTGAGGATTTTCTATCTCTACACTTAATACATACACAAAAATCGACAGCTCATCTTTCAGAGCATCATTCCCAACACCTATTCCAATGTATATCGCAGGCTGAGGATAGGGACAGCAAGAGGATGTCTTTTGATATCAACAAACTGACAAATGAACGCTATCACACTCAGAGTGTCATTCGTACCAATGACATCACCAACCACACTGACCCTGAAGCAGCAATGAGTGAAACAGCAAGTGACCTAAATAGACAGTTAGAATCAACTCAGAAAAAACAACAGACCAAGTCAGATTTGACTGTATCAAAGTCTCCTTTTGGAGACGAAGAAGTAATTTCAGATTCTCTGTCACACTCTGAGACAATCCAGACCAACCAACATTACCACGAGTCTTTGGGGTCTGTAGAACAATATAAAAGAGGGGATCCCTATACCCAACACTCACACCACCAGCAGTCCTATCACACCTCCAATCTGTCCCTTTTTTCTCATCAGCAGTCGCAACACTCCCAGGAAAGAACCCAGCTTACACAGCCTTCTCAGCATAGCCAGGCAAATGCCCACTCTCAAAACAACCCTCACATGGACTTACAGAAGAATTCAAATAAAAATGACAATGCCTACTTACGTAATACTCCAGATTTGCTTCTAGCTCGCCAATGCCAGCCCCCCCTTTCCTTTGCAGATTCATTATCCGACCCCTCACACTCAACTCATATAGTGCAGTCCGTACTTACTTATACACCAAGCACTAAGATTGACCTTTCACAAGTAGCCCCACAACAGCAACAGCACCCACATCACCATTTAAGCCAGAAAAATATAATGGGGACAACATTAGTAAAAGCTACTGGGGTTGTATCCAATTCCCAAAACCTTTCTCCCCATGTGCCGCTTTCTCTGCAGAACCAAGTCAGAGATACCCACTACAGTTTTGCCACTCGATCAAGAGATCAGCCTCAAGCAAACACAAACCCAATGTCTCCCCTGGATATGCTAGACCAATCTCTTTCCCAGAACAATAACAGTGACACTGATCAATCATTAGGTGTGAATGTCCCAGTAGGGGAGGCAAGTAGTGGAGACAGGTACAGACATCAGCACAGACTTACACCTCAGCATCATTCCCAGCCAAAGCACTCTGACCTTCATAATCTTCTTGCTGAACAAGATTTAGGGCAATCCGCATCTTTTCACGTTCACCACCTCAACTCTCCAGCTGCCCAAACCCACGCGCACGCCCTTCAAGGACAACAATCACATCCTCACCGGCAGATTTCAGGTGAACGGTTAGGTCATCCACAGACCCAGGGGATGACAGCAAACATGGCTTCTCCTCACCATCCACCGCAGACTCACCAAAGAGAATCACAAATGCGACTGCCACACTCTCGGTTAGACCAGCTCAAACTGCCCCGGTTTGACACCATTAGCCCAGCAAATAAAAATGGACTGAATCAAATTCACCAACAGACACGGTTTCCACCTCTAACATCTATCTGCTCTCCAGATTCTTTCTTACAAGATGAGTATCGTCCGTTCTTTCCGGAGATGGAGGACGCATTTTGTCCGACCGCATATAGGTCAAGCTGCACTGGGGATTCTGGAGCAAGGCTGGATGTTCATGGGCAATCACAGCAGGGTATGGAATCCCTAAAAATGGGAACTGCTAGAGAGGGATATGATGTTGGTATTCATCACCCTGACCAGGGTTATGGACAGTACTGCCACAACCTTCCCCGAAAAGGTAATAACAATCAGCATTTAGATTTTGACTCTCTGAAGACCCACAAGCTTCCTTTAACTGTAAATACCGAGCAGCTTGGCCTAATCCAGTCCCAGGCTCCATCTATTGCACTGGGTTCAGAGGCCCAACGGGATGGATCAGTAAATAAAATCATGGGATCTATGGGAGGAAATTCAGGCACTACAGGTCTGACATCACCCATCTTTTGTTCTTCTAGACCCAGAAAACTTCTGAAGACCAGCTCTTTTCACTTACTCAAACAGCGTCGGGAGACACCAGCCCAAACAAAAAAAAATTATCCGCAAGAGTATGAATTTGAAGATGATGAGGATAAAGCTGATGCCCCAGCAGATATTCGCCTCACTAGCCGACGAGTTCCAGACCTCCTGCCGGACTTGGTGTCAAATTGTAGGAGGTCTACCAGTGCTACTGGACTAACTCCAATGATGGGTGATGTGGAATTCTGCCATCCGTCTAGTTACACTCTCCTTGCGCACCATTCACAAGTACTACCTCACAATGGCCCTAAGAAAAGAGGCAGGAAGCCAACTAAACCAAAACGTGAAGGCCCTCCTCGTCCACGAGGTAGACCACGCATTCGCCCTCATCCAGAGCCTCCCTTCTGCAGGGGATTAATGGGCTCAGCCATTGGACAAACAAGACGAGGACGTGGGCGGGGTAGGGGGCGAGGTAGACGAGTGGAAGGACTGGTGGAAACACATGAAGACATTAACAAAGCACAAAGCCTTCCGTATAATCATCAGCAGCAACAGTACGTCCAACAGCAGCATGTCCAGCAACTCCCACACCAACATTACAGTCTACAGACCGACCTTAATCAAGTTCCGCATGAACATGTGCAGAATCACTTCGATCATCAGCAGCAGGTTCCTTTTTCCAACCATCAACTGCAACATCAGCAACTTTATCAACCAGAGAAGCAGGAAGCACCCCAGGAACCGCAGCAAGACTCCACAAGACCATTCAAGGTACAATTCAGCAAGACAAAAAATATTCATGCTTAATTTATGTTTGAATGAAGGCGTTTCTCCATCCATCCATCCATCCATCCATCCATCCATCCATCCATCCATCCATCCATCCATCCATCCATCCATCCAGGAGGCATCCTAACCAGATGGCCGAGCCACCTCAACTGGTTCCTCTCGATGTGGAGGAGCAGCGGCTCTACTCTGAGTCCTCCCTGGATGACTGAGCTCCTCCCCCCATCTCTAAGGGAGAGCCCAGACACACTACGGAGAAAACTCATGTCAGCCACTTGCATCCGGGATCTCGTTCTTTCGGTCATGACCCAAAGCTCATGACCTTAGATGAGGGTAGGAACGTAGATCGACCGGTAAATAGAGAGCTTTGCTTTTTGGCTCAGCTCTCTCTTCACCACAACAGACCGGTACAGCGCCCGGTTCACAGCAGACGCTGCACCAATCCGCCTATCGATCTCCCGCTCCATCTTTCCCTCATTCGCGAACAAGACCCCATTAAACTTAAACTCCTCCAGAAGGCATTTCTAATAGTTGATTTTTCGTGGAGAAGATGAACAATGATATAACTATGGATTTATAGGAAAGACTCTGGAATGCTAACAGTTGGTCAGTTTAAGGTCTGTATTTGAGCTTGTTCTGGTAATTCTCCATATAAAATGATTTTCTGGGAAACCATTGATGCTCCTTTTTAAAATCTTCAGATCATTTTCTATCACAAAGACTTATTAAACCTTTAGGATAAACAATTTTAGGGTTTTGGGGTTTTTGGCCTCTTTCTGAAACAATCTGTTTCTGTAACTCACATTCATCATCTTTGCTGCTGTGCTGCTGACTTCACACGACTTCTCTGTGCATGCTCTGTGATGTCATTCCTGCAGCAATACCACGCCTTCATCAATCGCCCCGTCGTTTATTTATTTATTCCTGAATAACTTTTAAAATGTTGTAGTTCCCAGCTTTTTTTCCCTTTTTTTTTTCTTTCCACTTTCACTGTACAGAGCAACCAAATTCCCTCTGCATTTAACCCCCCCCCTTGGGGAGCAGTGGGCTCAAACTCAAACCCAGAGCCTCTGCATTCCAAGCTCTATGCCCTAACCACTAGGCCATCCAGTTTCAGTTTGCATGTGGACTGGACCAGTTAATCCAAAACAGTGGTAAATGACCCTCTAAGTTCTCCAGAAATCAGAATCCTCTGTCAGCGATGCTTCTAGGTTGTTTATTCCTAGTTCAGCCTGAATAGGACCAGCATGTTGTCTAAACCAGGGTTTCTTAACCCCAGTCCTCAGGGTATCCACATGCTGGACCTGTCATGAACAGAGACAGATGGACCCAGTATTCAGGAGAGACAGTCAGTAGGAAAGTTCAAAAGATTTATTAAAATAAAAACAAAACAAAAGCGGAGCTGTGGCTCGCGGGTTACCGCCCAATCTCAGACACTCTGGGGGAGAAACACAGGTAAGTGACCACGATCAACTGATAGAAGATTAACTGTGTTGGTCACTTACCTGGCTTAACAGTCCAGACCATGAGTGTCCCCAGTGCTGCAGTCCCAGAGGTTATGCTGGAAGCTGATCCTGGTGAGGGATCCAGAACAGACAGGAACAGGCAGGATCCAGATCAGACAGGAACAGAGACAGGTGACATGATCCAGACTTCCAGGCATCCACAGGCTTCCAGGAGGGTTCAGAGTCAGACTGGGACCAGAAGCATGACCAGGTGGTCACGCACAGGAGCAGACAGGATCAGGTGCAGACAGGCAGGCACAGTGGAAGAGGGTAGCCGAGACAGGACGTAGGAACCGGAACTTGAAGCTGGACTTTAAACTGGTCTCCACCCTGGAGCCAGGCTTACTTTGATAAAAACTGAACCTCCCCCCATAATGAGCCAAAAACCCAGAGGACTCCGCGGGGGAGAAACAGTGGACAATCAGGAGATGAGACAAACACTAAAACCCTCTTTCCACTGGCTGCTAGGATCCAGGACATGAACCATGACAAAAAACCAAACAGACAGACTAACAGAAAGACAAGTAATGATCTGGCCCTGAATGCTCAGGCTGAACTGAATATAAACCAGAGGATACAGGTGAGAGGAATAAATTATAATTGAGGCAGGGAGGGAAGAGGGCAGGTGAAAGGAATTACTAATTAAGGGGAGCAAACAGGCCAGATCATGACAGGACCTGAAGAAAAGGTGTTCCACAGGCCTTTTCAGCATTTGGTGGCTGCAGACGGGGAAAGGCATTCATTCATTTGAATGAGGTGTTTTTTATTAGAGATACATTTAAAACAGGAAGGATGGTGAGGATTAGAAACACTGCTTTAAACTACAGAGAAAAACT